>NW_003852664.1:682627-683655 GCF_000181295.1 Otolemur garnettii | reverse complement strand
ATTAGCCTTCTCACTTGAGCGTGAGGCTCTCATATTTGAGATTTTACTTTAAAAGATTCAATGTACACTATTATTCAAGTGATGGGTATACCAAAAACCCAGACCTTATTGCTATAGAATACACCCAGGTAAAGATTTGTACTTGTTCTCACTAAATACAGGGTACATTTATTTAAAAATAGGCAGTGAACAGGAAGTTTAGTAAACCCAGTGTTACACAGAACCCTAGTTCTGTGTGTGTGTAAATAAAAGAACTGCTGGTAATATTGATTATGCATTAATTCTATAATTATCACTTGGACTAGAATAATTTTCATTTAAAGTAAAAAGAATTTATTTTTAGTTTATTTACTTGTTTGCTTCTCCATGAAAACCATTTCTTTTTAGATCATTGTCTATTTATGCGAATTCTAGACATTAGTGTTAACAGTTATTCTACCTATTGTGCTAATTTTTTTTTCTTTCTGAGAAAATTGCAGATTCTGAAAAGCAAAGTACTTTATTTTATATGATTTTTCAGAAATTTAAAACAGTAAATGATTCATTATAATAGATAACCAATACACATGAAATGACTGGTACATATTTACATTTTTCACAGACCTCTTAAGTTTAATTTTTGTAAATGATGCTATTATTCCAATCCTGTGAGCAGATCAAACCAGTAATTGCTCTCTTTGCTACTGAGTTGGTAAGAGTTGTGGAGGGTACAGATAAGGAAGGACCTGTTTCTGGGGTCCTTATTCCCCTTACATCCTATTCAGGGCTGGCAAATCTCCTGTCTAAGCACACAATAGCATTTTAAGTCAGGGTTTCCCACAGGAAGCATTATGCCTTCAAGAGAGGAAAGAAAAAAAATCATCATTGCATGCCAAGCAGGATGTCACTTACACTGGATTGGCCACATCGTCAAGGTTCATTTCCATTAAGCTTTGTGTCAGTTCAGAAACTTTACACAGGAGGCTGTGTGTAGCAGTCTACCACTGCTGACTGCCCTGGGGCTAGCCCAGAGTCCCAATCTTGTCATT
>NW_003852664.1:680247-681400 GCF_000181295.1 Otolemur garnettii | reverse complement strand
TTTATGTGTATATGTGTATAAGAAATTGGAGAGCTATTTACATTAGGATATGTAGCTTTACTATGTGTTACCATATAAATTATATGAAAATAAGTAGTTTAATAAACTGGATGATGGTCTTTTGAGGTTGCTTGGAATTTGGATTTCCTTTATTATGGAAAAGACAACATAGATGAAGTCAGTGTCACACTCCCCATTGTAAAAGTTCAAGGAAGCCAGGCATCACTTTCTCAAACTCCTAGACAAATAATAAATGGGTCTGAATAGACCCAGACTATTGAATGTTCCTACCAAGTTTTCAGAGGTTGGAGTAGTAATGGAAAGTCATCAACTTTATCAGAAATTACTTGTGGAGACCTCAGCAGAGTGGGTAGTTCAGTAGAGTGGCAACAAGAGTAAGGTGGCCTAATCCCAGTTTCCCCTTCCTTTTCTTTATTTCCCGACAGTTGTCTGTGTCATGTTCTTCAGATGCTCCATGAATTCCAAAAGCTATTTAATGCTGATTCAATAAATTATACATTTCTGCTCAAATTATTTAGACATGAAACTACTTATCTAGATACTTGATGGATACATACATGTTTTATTTTTTCTATATCTCTTCTACAGTTTTATTTACCAATTATTCTAGCAAAATTTAATAAGTATCGCTTACTTTCCAATCTTTGTTTTTTAAAAGGAGGATATCAGTTGCTTTCCCTGGGTGCTTTGGATTATTCATTCTTTTCATCACTTATTCAGATCAACTAACTTTTTTTTCTTAACTCCAGTAAGATGATCCGTCCCATTTCACAAAAGCTAAAGGCTAATGTTTTATGTGCTTGCCTGCTGTGATTTTTGAGGTGTCCCAGCCAGCCTTTAAATATCAACATCTAGGATCTACTTCTTTGAATCAATTTATTGTGTTTTTAAAGGAAACTTCATAAAGTGGATGTCATTGTCAGAGGAGGTACATTTGAGAACTCATGCTTTCTGGATCAGTTAACCAGAAGAAAGAAATCACGAAAAACACAGCAGAAAAACACTTAAGAAATGAAAACTCAAGTGAAATTTGAATCTTGAGAACATTCAACTATCCAGCGGCATCATTCATGACTCAACTGCATTTTTATAGAAGGTAGAAGGGATAGATTTACCTAAGTTTTGAGAAACA
>NW_003852664.1:673922-679718 GCF_000181295.1 Otolemur garnettii | reverse complement strand
TACTTTCTTAAGCTATGAGGTTTAGAGGTTAACCTAACTTTTATGTCAAAACCATGGTTAGAAATTACTGTGCTACTATTAAATAGACCTACATGGTAAAAACATGCATTCTTTCTTATCATAGAATGCTTTATCTTTCTCTAAGTTACAGGTAGAATTTATAGTTTTTTAATTTTTTTCCCTTGACCAATAAATGTAAGATATTGACACTGATGCAAGTGATATGCTCAGTGTCAATTTTCCAGAGTATAGAATTCCGTTCAGTTCACACACAAAAATCTAACATAATAGACGAAGCTTCTCTAACATAGTTGGGTGAGATTGCTTGGGATCTATCAGTTTCTCTACATTTTCCCAGGAATCCAAGGGGCTAAAACTACTCTAGGTATGAAGGGGAGTTTCTACTACAGGTTCTAAAATTCAAGGTTTCAAACTACAAACTACTATTTCAATTAAAAGGACTGCTGATTCAGGCCAAAATACTCTGTTTACATTAAGATTTGAAAGGGTGATAATTTGAGCATTGATTTGAAAATAACATACAAAATACAAAGTAGTTTGTTTTCTTGTTTTCAGTGAAAACAAGTAAATCTAGTATATGTTTCCCCCGGGGGAGAAAAACCTGTGTGATTGTGTATAATTGAAAACAAAACTAAAGAAAACAAACAAAATGTTAATTTGGTTCCAACATATGTTGAAATTAATAAAACTATTTTTGTCATATTCCTGAAATGTTTAATAGTCTGATAAAAAATAGTCTTTGTACTTTAATTGTACTCACATGTTATGTAACAATTTTCTTTTCCAAATTATTGACAAATAACAACTTATTGTCTTAATGAAACAGAGTCGTCATGGTGTCCTAGTTCTGTGAGCACAGGGCTGGTGCTGTACATCTGCTCTTCTGTGGGTGTGGTACAAAAGAGGGGGCCCTTTACTATTATGGTGCTCATTTTTTATTGTCTCCTTCCCAGACCTTCCCCTTAGGGTGTTCTAAATTCCTTTAAACTGTGTTCTTGTCATCTAATTTATGACCTTGAAAATACCTATCACAATCTGTCGTTTCAATAATCGTATTTTTCTTGTTGCTTACCATGTGTCACCCTTATAAGAATTAAGTTTACTGAAGGAAGAACCTCGTCAGTTTATTCACCACTGTATTGGTATTTAGCACACAGTGAGTGCTCCAAAAAAAAGATTGTTGTAAGCCATGAGAAGCCACTGTGTTCCTCAGCCCTCCATAAGAAGAGGCACTGTGCACTACTTTTTTCTACAGGTTCAAATTCAACAAGTCCCTAGGACAAAGGCTTATACTCTGCAAATGTTTTTCCCAATACTGACTAGTCTGCAATTATTCTTCTCCCCATAAGTTCTACATCCAGGGAGTGTGGTCAGTGAGTTTCCACCGAGCCACAGTCTGCCCTGTCTATACGCTCTCCCATCTTGCAGTGCGTATGTCCGCTGCCTACTAGCATTTCACTTCCCTGTTGGAATCTAAGCCCCGCTCTGAGCCACAGCTAATTTTCTGAGGTCCTACAAGAGTGGCTAGTTTTTGTTATTTCTGTGGGAGTCTGGTTCTTGCCCGCATTCAGTAAAAGAGAATTATGAAAATTAAATTTCTCTATCTCCCTGGAATTCCGTCCTCCAAGATTCAAATTTAAGAACTTTAGAGTTTTGTAAAGAAAATACTATTTAGACCAAAATAAGAATAAAATACCAAAGCAGATTATCAAGAAAATAAAAATAAACTCTCTTTGCTGATCACAAAGTATAAAATTTACTATCTTTTTGGGAAAACTTTAAGTATGCACTTTCTAACTCATTAGGTGCAAAATCAAGTCATCTTGTGAGCCTATCTTTGAGCCTGTGTACCTTATGGATGTAAGAGATCTTGCCTGACTGCCTCCAGAATAATAGGCAAAAATATTTATCAAGTTAGTATTTAGGACAGTGATGTGCTAGGTTCACAAGAGAAAATATAAGTTTTTATATTTATTTATTAAATCATAGCTGTGTACATTAATACTATCATGGAGTATCAGAGTGCTGTTTCTATATAAAATTTAAAATACTTTCATCCAAGTGGTTAACATAGCCTTCAGTCATTTTCTTAGTTATTGTGTTAAGACATTTATATTCTACATTTAGAGAGATTCACATGTACCCTCATAGGATGAACCATAGGCGTGGTCCCACCAATCACCTTCCCTCCACCCATCCTCCCCTCCCCATATTCTTGGGCTAAAATTGGGTTATAGTTTTCCTATGAAAGCTATAAATTAGTTTCATAGTAGGGCTGAGTACATTGGGTACTTTTTTTTCCAAAAGGTTTTTATATTTATAGTGTAGATATTTTTCTAATATCAATGATACTGTCTATAGTTTGAATATGTTTCCCAACTTCAGTGATGGCAACTTAATTCCCAAAGCCAACTGTTGAGAGGTTGGAGCTTTTAGAAGTAATTAGATCATGAAGGTGGAGCCCCCATGAATGCATTATTGCTGTCATCACTGGAGTGGGTTGCTTATCCCTGGAGCTCAGCCCTCTTTTCTCCCGTGTCCCATGGGCTCACTTCTGCCTTCTGCCCTTCTGCTATAGGAAGACCTTCATCAAACACAGTGCTGTGCTTGAACTTTCCAGCCTCCAGAAGCATTAGTCTAATTAATTTTAATTCTTTATAAGTTACCTTGTCTGTGTTAGCAGCGGAAAATGTATTAAGATGAGAAGGCTTTCCTCCTCCCTCATATTATTCTCAATGAAAATTCTTCCCAGATACGCATTTCTTTATAAGACACTTACTTCTTGGTAACACAGAATGAAAACCTTCTCTATCCATAATCCTTTTCTTGTATCTCCAAACTTATGACTATGTTTGCTCAGAAGCACTGGTCCTACCTATGTGATTGCTAATTGGATGATTTTAGCCAAGCATTAATATTAACACCCTGAAATCGTATCAATCCCACCTGCCTCTTCATCTGGACTGGGTGATGGGAGGAAGTGTCAAGGCAAGTCGAAGGTGTGGTTTACTTTTAGCCACTTTCCATTTGTACAATACAGGCAGGTTCAAATAATCACAGCTCTTTTTTAAGTTAGTTTCAGAAATCTCCTGAACATAGCAATCAAGGTAACTGTTTCTAATCATTTGGAACTCTAGTTCTGGAGGAAAAAATCTAATTTATCCATGAAATGTTCTATATAGTGGTTCCTCTGGACCCTTTATCATGTAGACCTCCTTATCAAGGAGTGGGGACAACTGAAAAACATTGGTTAATATAGTGGTGTGCTTCACTACACCTGTATAATACTAAAATAACAAACCAGATCACAAGCAGAGATTTGATTTATTTGAAAATCTTAGTAGTGTTTAAATATGCAACCTCAATGCTCATGTAAATCTCCCCATGATGCTTTCATTATGAGATAATGGCTAAAATCTATGTAGCTTGTGTATCATTTGTTTTTCAGCAAGAGTGGCTATCAATACATTAATAAATTGAAGGAGACATTAATCCACTGAACAAGAATTTGTAAGATCAACTTGTAACTTTTATTGATAAAACTGATTCTTCTATCTAGATTGAAGTTGAGTTTCAGGACCCAATCAAGGTTGAGTGAACATAGACCAAAATAATATCAGTGAATAGCCACTTTCTACTTCCACAAAATAGGCAGGTTTGAATAATCACAGCTCTTTTTTAAGTTAGCTTCAGAAATCTCCTGAATTTCTAAATAAGTGTTTAGAAACAGTCAAGGTGGCTTTTTAAAATATGTGTGACAGTTGTATTCACCTTATATATATTTACTAACCACAAATACATTGTAGTTATGATGATAGATGCTAATAAAAGTAACATGTGACTAAGTCATAGTATATGTCTTGTAAGTAAGATAATAGGAATGTGCACTTACATGCAAATACAGACACACATAGACACATTCAATAAAGGTCCCAAATTTTAGACATAAGAAGGACTTAAGAAAGTCCCATTTTTCTTATGAAACTAAAGATCTTAGGAATGATCTGGTCCAGGTTCACACTTCTCACTTTTGGCACACCAAGGCAAATTCTTCCATTGCCAGATTTTCTTATCCTAAATTTCTGCATCAGAATGCCCCAATTTATATTTATTTTCACAAACATTTCTGAGGACTCATTATTTACTTGGTATTGTATTAAATGTTTTTAAATATATATGAAATGGTTAGATAAACACATATATAATACAAAGGATATAGTATAGTAATATATAACAACTTATATATAATATGGAGAAATCATTTCTAATTTATGTGTGTGCAGAATGATTTGTGTGACTCGATGGCGGCCCCATTCACTAATACACAGAGCACAAGAGAAGAAGGAGGTATCCAAAAATGGTGAAGTAGGTCTGGTGGGATGGTTTGAGAAAATGCTAGATTAATGGTTGAATGTACTTTTGAAATATGAAACTAATTATTTCATTAATTAATTATGTGCACAGGCATTTGGATGAATAAGACTGATTTTAAAGAATATGTGCAAATGGGGGGAAGAATCTGGAAAATCAAAATAAATGAAGAAATATGCTCATAGATGTATATATAGTAAGAAATTAAATTATATTTAAATCCAAGGTATCTGGACTTTTAAGATACTAACTGGAAGTTAGGATATGTCTAAAGAACAGCTAGTTAGCATTACCTGCTATTCCATTGTAACTAAGGGTCTAGTATAACCAGAAATCCTATTTTAGGTAGATATATTTATAGAGATGTGTGTGTGTGTGTGAGTGCACATGCACACGTGCATTTATTTTTAGTTGTTTTTGTTTTTCAAAAGGATTCCTTGTTCAATGCTTTAAAATATTGCATTGCTTAAAAGCTTACCTGAGGATGTTTAGCAAGAAGTTTCACTACATTTTAGTGAGGAGAATGCATTGAGACATGAAGAAGTTCATATAAGAAAGCTTCTGAGTCTCTAGGCTAAATCTCCTAATTCACGTTACACAAGTATCATTTGTCCAATTTTATCATTGCTAACATTTCAATAGTATTATTGATAAACATCTCTGGTAACGAGGAAAACGTTGCCCAGAGGTATGTTGGGAGAGCTCTTATTACTATGTATTTGTTCATTCATTCATTTATTCTTTAATTTATTGAACATGCTTTAACTGTGTCTTTCCTACACATTGGGTTGGGCACTAGACATTAGGAATAAAGTTTTGCACAAGTCAGACATGGTTATGCCTTTATGAGTTTTTGCCTACGAATGGTACAGGCTTTAACTAAATCAATGTAATTGTGTTAGGTATTGAAGTGTAATGACATTTAGTGCTTAAGAAATACATATTTATTATCTCAATTTATTTGACATATTAGTTTCATTTTTGTTGTAGAATAAATAATTTTAAGTTACTAGATGCTTTCAAAAATACAATTAAGCCCAAAGTAAGTTAGCACATTCCCACTCCTTGTGAATCTTTGTTACAATAATTCTATGTCCCAGAGAAAGTCAAAGAAGAATACTCATCTGTTGAAAATGAACTTTCTTACTACATAAAAATGCTGCTAGAAAATAAACAGAAAAATATTAATGGAATGAAATGCATTCTCCAAAGCACACTAGACAATATTTTTGAAATATACAGAGGAAATAAAGCTAAGTAAGAAGAGCCTATAAGAAAAATTTCACTTAAGGATCTACTTAAACATTGGCATTGATTGAGCTATTGATTTGCCACATTCTTCTGGAATTTGTTTTTTTGCAAGATGCATGGTATGAAGAGAGAATATAACCTGATTTTTGTGTC
>NW_003852664.1:664218-673669 GCF_000181295.1 Otolemur garnettii | reverse complement strand
CCCTTACCCCCTCTCCACAAGTATTATTATTTAATAATTATCCTGCTCAAAAATGTCCATCTCAGCATCTGCTTCTAACAACCACACTATAATATTTGGCACTAATTAGGGATGTTCGATAAAAGAGTATGTTATAGTGTGATTTTAGAGCTAAATCACTCACTGGCTGTCGATGAAGATATCATTATTGGTGGTAGGTTGAACACAGACAGTCCTTGGCTCAAGATAATGGTATAATTCTCACTGGTGGTAAGCTGGGAAAATATACCAGTGGAGGAGAATGTTCTAGCTGATGACAATATCAGGTGTTTAAAAAGTATGACAGCAGGGTACCCTATTTCTAAACATCACTGCTATCTTAGAAAAGCATGACAACTTGTGGAAAATTAATGGGTAATTGAAAACCAGTAGGCTTCTCTGTAGCTTTTATAAAGGCTTTCATATTCTATCAGGACTTTAAAATTAAATGGCCAATGAAGGCAGTGGTGCTATGCAAAGGTGCTGGCTTTTGCCTACCTGAAAAATAAGTGGTACCTTGACATTTTGGACAAACATATCTTAACCTGCATAAATTATCTGTTCCTCAATGTTAAGAATTAACATCCCACTGTTTTTATGGGGTTGTTTGATTTTCTCTTGCTGAAATGCTTGAGCTCCTTGTAGATTCTGCTTATCACCCCTTTATCGGATGGACAGTATGCAAATATCTTCTCTCATTCTGTCAGTTGTCTATTTGGTCTATTGAGGGTTTCCTTTACTATGCAGAAGCATTTTAATTTATTCAGGTCCCATTTATTAATTTTGGTTGTTGTGAATGTCTTTGGGATCATCCTCATAAAGTCTTTTGTAGGCTGATTTCTTTAAGTCTTTCTAACATTTTCTTCTAGAATTCTTATTGTTTCATGCTTTAGGTTTAAGTCTATTATTTATCATGAATGATTTTTCATTAATGGTGGTGGTAAGAGGTATGGATCTTGTTTCAATCTTCTACATGTGGCTATCCAATTTTCCCGGCACTGTTTCTTGAATAGTGATCCTTTTCCCCAGTGTATGTTTTTGCCTGCTCTGTCAAAGATCAGATGGCCATATGAGGATGGTTTTATATCTGGGTTTTCTGTTGTGATGCTTTGTGCTTTGGTCTGTGTCTTTGATCTTGTACCAGTACCATGTTGTTTCAATTACTATAGCCTTATAGTATATCTCAATATCTAGTAAGATGATGTTTCCTGATTTATCATTTTTGCTTAAGGCTGCTTTGGCTATTCAGTCTCGTTTTTGGTTTCATTTGAAGTGTAGAATTATTATTTTCTAGATCTGTGAAGAATGATATTGGTGTTTTAATGGAGACTGAAAACTATGGACTGCCTCACAAATTTGCTTGTTGTACTTGCACAGGGCCTGCCTTCCACTTGTTTAGAAAAAACAGAGAGGCCTCCTGTCCACAATATAGCATTTTTCTCCTCCTTTAGGATCAACCCTACTCTCATCCTTTCCAATCCTGGTCATTAAGCTCTTACCAAGATCCAGGCCACACATTCCAGTACTGATAAAAGGGGAAAGGAACTCTGCCTTAAAGGCATATTAACACCTAATCAGCATGGCCTAGTAGAGGCCAGGGGAGTAAGGTAGAACTAAAGTGCTTGATCAAAAAGTCTAGTACATAAAATTTAATATTTATAATGAGAATTTATTGGATACATACTCTAATGATAAAAGACTGAGAATTTTGGTGAGGATTTAAAGAAATGTTGCTAATTCCTACTAGAATTGCTCTTCCAAGTTTGTAGTGAAAGCAATGGTGCCTGCTATGTAAGGGTGAAATGCCACACTACCACAACCTCTACCAAGTGGTAGCCTCAGCTGAAGCCTCTATTCTAGATGTACGTAATCTTAACATAGTAGATTAGTGTGGCCTCAGATTCCTGTATGATATCAGGATATTGATTTGGTAAATGCAATAATGCAAAAATGCATTTTTTCCATGCATAAAGGAAAATTAGAAGCTATTTTCATTCACAAAGAAGGGGCAATAATACACATTAGCTATGTGTCTCCCAAGAGCTATGTTCACTACAGCCCTTTCAAAATACAGCCTAAAGAAATCTGGGCTTTCTTTATACTTGTAAGCAACACACATTTGTTCATCACATAGTTTATATGCTTGTTAAGCCGGGTGAACAAGAAGTTGGTACTAATTTAAGAGACACATGAGTTTCAGAAAGTGAAGATAAATAGCATAAAGATTCAAGGCCTTGCCAAATCAGTTAAAAAAATGTTAAGGGTACATCTGTCTAAAGAGGGTTGACATAACCCTCCCAAAATGAAAGACAAATGATTGAATATTTTACCTCCCACTGCTCCACCAGGACTAGTACTGCTGCCATTGGGGTCATACGATTTAGCAGATCCTACAATATTAAAAGCTATCAGTGATGGAAAGTTTTAGGGAAAGAATCAGAATGTAGGCCACTGGGGTTCTAAATAAAGGCTCTGTCATCTCTAGTGGAGATTAATACATGATGTGAAAAACAACACAAATCACGGCTATCCTCCCTGTAAAGATGGACTATCTGACCAACATAGGACACTAATTGAACACCCATTTGAAATATCCCATCTTGAACTGAGTTTTCTGCTCAGCCCTCCAAGTCATAAGACTTGGCAATTAGGCACTGCCACCAATTAAATGAAGTGGTACACATACATTGAGCATTAGCACATGTTAGGAGTTGAATTCTGCTCCCCTCAAATGCTTATGTTAAAGTCTTACACTCCCAGTATGTCAGAATGTGATTATATTTGAATACAGAGTCTTTAAAACTGTAAAGTAAAATAAGGTCTAAGAGTGGTCCTTTATTTAATATGGTGTCATTCTAAGAAGCGGAGATTGGGATATAGATAAACACAGCTGGAAGATAATGTGAAGACTCCTAGAAGGAGGCAGCTAGTTATAAGCCAGGCCAAGGAGAGAGGCCCTCAGAAGAAACCAAGTCTGCTGATGCTGTGATCTAGAATTTCTAGTCTCTAGACCCGAGAGGAAATTAAGTTCTGTTGTTTAAGCTACATAGTTCATGGTATTAGTTACAAACAAAATAAGAGAGAACATAAGTTAGCGGCATGTGCACAGTCCAGACCCACATATTGTCCATGAGTGTTTATCAATGATCCTCCTTTAGCTCATACCTGTGTCCACACAGGGGATCTTGTACAACAGTTTAAAGAGCAGAAGATAGCGTTAGGGCAGGAGCGTCTAACCTGTTTTTTCTCTACCCCACACTGGAAGAATAAGAGTTGTCTTGGGCCACACACTAAATACACAAAGACTAACTAAAGCTGATTATAAAAAAAAATAAAGGTCATGAATACTTTTGGTGATACATCATACCACAGATAAGCAAAAAAGTCCTCACAAAATCAGCATAAGTCCTGTGGGTTAGATCCCCTTGGCTTAGGGTTTTGTTGTTTGATTATTTATTTTATGTCACCAAGAAGACTTTCACCTCCCTGCTATTAGATACTTCATTGTTATTTACATAGTTTGGGTTTCTTAGCAGTGATGTAAAATGTATGATTCATGTGTAGCTCCAGGGAAACAACAAAATACGGACAAGAGAATAAACTTTGTAATCAAAGGACCCAGGACTGGGTTCTTGACACTGTCACTTACCACTCTGAGGTTCCATGTCTTCATTTGTAAAAATAAGATAATAAGAATAATTACACATTCAGTTGATCATAAATGTGAAATGGGATAATGCATATAAATTGCTTCACACATTGACACTTAATGATCATCTTATCACACCTGAAAATGATCCTTTATCGATCCATCTGTATGTGTATCATGTACCTAAAGACACATATGTACACTCAAATTCACTCACTCACACACATGCAAATATGTTTGTCCGATGCAAATTCCAGTTTTAAAAAAAAACTTTGCATTTTGTGACATAAATTGTCTCTGGTGCAATGGTAAAATTAGGTTCAATTTTCTAGCCTGTCAGGATATTTTTGACTCCAAATTTCCAAGTTCTGTCATCTAACAAGCTCACAATTGCTTCCAACTTCATGTCAAACTCAAACTTGGTAAATGTGTCACCCTGATCCTAGCAAGAATAACTGATTATTTAGTAGTCAAGTCTACGGTCATTTTTTTTTTCCTTTGGCCTATTGTGTTTTTTAAACATAAATTGCAAAATTTATTAGAATAAACAGAAAGGTTACAGTTAGTAGAAACTACAGTTTAAATGCCACAAATGTATTTTTGGATTCATGCTCTTTCATTGTTTTTTTTTTTTTTCCTTTTTCTCTTGTCAAAAATGTAAGGAGAATTCCCTATTCCTTTAGGCCAAGTTCCAATTTTAGATGTAAGAACATTTGGATGAACTCTGAACATTTTTTTCAGTCATGAGATAGACCACTGTTCCTAATTTTTTTTCATCCTGTCTTAGCTGTTGGTCTAAAAAGCCAGTTGGAAGAAATATTCTGTGAGAAGACAAGATAGTGAAATTAACATTTTTTTCTTATGCTTAAAGTACCAAGGGAAATTTCCTAGTAACACATAGTTCTATGACTAAATCATTATAGAAAAATAAATAGTGACATAGGTCAAAAGAATGTCAAGCAGCTTGAAAGCTACCTAAATGGCCTCTTACATCTCAAGGATTTCTGGGCAAGTGGTCCCAGTCCTGTCAATCTGTGAAGGTACTGATGCTTCACTCTGTAAGGCCAGAGCTATGGTTTCTCACACAGTAATGTCAAATAGCCCAGAAAAGCCTATAGCATTTGCATCACAAAATGCTTCCTCAAAAGCTGATGATTTATGTACAGAAAAGAGGGAATAAATGAGACCTGTGATACATATTGTGTTGTCTATCTATAACAGAGCAAAGATTATTTTTAAGTCTGCATAGTCTTAGAGTTCCAACCTGATGGGCCATATGAATATCACTGATGTAGAAAGTCTAGAATGAACCTGCATCTTATGTTGCTTCTGCCTATTATGAAGCATTTAAGTCACACTTATGTTTGCTAGAAGTAGCAAGGAATTTTGTCAGTTAAATGACAAATCAACATTTCTGTTATACACAGAAACAAAGGCAAAATTTTCCTTGCTTTCTGTGGATTCATGGCATTCTTATCAGGGTGTCCTCCAGAGCTAGGTGCAAAAATCTAGATGCAACGTTGTAATTCTGTTTCTTTTCCTTTTAACCACAATTGGTCCTACCATGAAAAAGTTGCAGAAAATAGGATTTCTAACAGCTAATTATTAAGAAAATGAAATGGATTCTTCATTTCATTGTCAATCTGGTTTGTAAATTTGCATATTTTATGTGACCACTGACTATTTCTTAATCATCATTTTGGTAGCCATAAGTTATAAAAATCCAAGTCAAGTAAGCTGAGACAAAAAGGAAGCTTCTTGGCAGGAAACTACAGTGGGTCAGAGAATCAATAGATGGTATCAGTAACTAAGTGGTGGGAAAGTACATCCAATTTTGGTCAATATGAAATAACAAAGAATAGATTTAATCCCCTGCCTGAAAACAAAATTGTTACTTATGGAAAACAACAATTTTCAAGGTAATGGATATTGGGAAATTAGAAGAGATTCTTATGAAATTGGTAATGTACTCAGACACCTACCTTGACAGAGCTTCGAGGCTACAGTGTAGCCTGGGGGAACAGAGGCAGCACCTGACTTCCTCCCCTGAAGAACTGAGACTGGGAAGAGTCCAGCTACTGGGGCATGCAGGACAAAGTGCTGCAAAGGACAGAGGAGAGAGCTGCAAAGACAGACAGGGCTCTGAAGACTGTGGAGTCTCTGACCTCCACGTTTAGCAGACTACTAATTGTTACAGGTATGCAAGAAAACTACCTGAGATTGGGGAAATAAATGATCATGAGATGGTTAGATTGAACAGTGTCTGGCATTCATACCCAGTCAAGAATATGCCTGCTCTATCAGCTAAAGTGAGGGAGTAGCCAGCAAGAAAACTGTTTTTCGCTTGTTTGTTTGTTTGTTTTGCAGTTTTGTTATGTTTCAAGTACCTAGGCCAGTAAGATATGCTGACTGAATTTTGTAACTTGCTTTTGCACTGATGCATTCCTTTTGAATTTCTTTCCCAGAGACAGCAGAACCTCCTTCGAGGCAGGAGATAACTAGAAAGACTTTTACCACCTGTTTGTCTACAGAAGACCAGAAAAGTGACACTTTGCCACAGGTCCTGCCCAAGGACCTGCTCGGCAACCTACTTCCCACATCCCGCTGAGCACAGGGACTTATCCACAATTTTTTTTATCATGAGATGTGTGTAATAGCAGAATTTCTCACTGTGCTCCCACACCCTGCACTCTACCTCAAACATATGATGTAACTCCCACCGTGCGTTATTCATTCCATCTCCAGTAAAACCCCTACCTTGCTGATCCAGGAGGTGGGTTTCAGGAAGTCCATTCCTCTTACCTCTCCAGTGATGTGCCCTCTGCAATAAATCCTTTCTTCCTTAACAATCTTTGTGTCTCAGCAATTGACCTTTTGCATCAAGTAACAGAGCACCCCCCCTCCCCTTGTGGGTTCTTCAACAATTCTGGCACTTATACCCATCCAGGAATAGTGCCTGTTCCTACCAGCTAACATGAAACTTCTCACAAAGCACAGAAGATTGGACAGAGCACTGAAAGAGTCTTGCCTGAGTAAGGAGAAAATTTAAACCTAGACTAGATGCTGCTCTGGCTCCATTTAACAAATCTGTAAGACCTCAAGGTCAACCTATTTTGAAAGTAACTTTACAAATTCCAATAATAACATCCCAGGGACTATATATAAAGGTACAAATATCCATCACCAAAAAGACAAAATTTATAATGTTTGGCATCTAAGATTATCAGGCCTGCAAAAAGACAAAAATATGACTCATAAGGAGGGAAAAAATTAGTAAGTCGACCAAACCTGAACTGAATCTCACACAGATATTAGAATCACAGACAAGAACATTAACATGTGTTATAACTATTATTCTGTTTTTCCAAACATAAAATAAAACATATATTTTTATAAGCAAGAGACAAAATGATTTTTTAATGTTAAAAACTGCAATGTCTGGATAAAAAATACATCAGTTAGATCAATGGCAAATTAGACACTGGAGAAGAAAATATTAGTGAAATGGAAGATACAATAATAGCAATTATTCAAAATGAAATACTGAGAGAAAAAGGAGCTTAAACAAGTTAAAAGTGTATCAGTGAGGTGTAGGGTTATGCCAAATAATCAAATATTCATGTAACTGGATTTCCTGAAGGAGGAGAAGGCAAGAGTAAAAAGAACTTTTACTTTTTATTTATGTATTTATTTATTTATATAGAGACTCTCACTTTGGCACCCTTGCCAGAGTGCCATGGTGTCATAGCTCACAGAAACCTCAAACTCTTGGGGTCAAGACATCCTCTTGCCTCAGCCTCCCGAGTAGCTGGGACTATAGGTGCCTGCCACAACACCTAGCTATTTTTAGAGACGGGGGTCTCACTCTTGTTCAGGGTGATCTCAAACTCCTGAGCTCTGGAAATCCGTCCATCTTGGTTTCCCAGAGTTCTATCTAGGATTACAGGCATGAGCCACCACATCCAGCCCAGCTTTCACATTTTAAAAATGTTATAAAAAACTATAAATCCAGGGTTCAAGATACTTCACAAATCCAAACTGTAAGAAATATGATGAAATTTTTTCCAAATTTGGCTATTATAAATCATGCTACAGTGAACGTACACATGCATGGTCTTATTTGAGTACCTGCTTTCATGTACACATGTGTTCATAGCAGCACTATTGGTAATACCTGAAAAATGGAAATAGCACAAATTTCCACCAGTAGGTGAATAGATAAATTGTGGTACATAGCTATGATTGGATATTATTCCTCCAGAGAAAGAATTGAAGTACTAATACACAATGAACCTCCAAAACATTATGCTAAGTAAAGAAAGCCTGCCCCAAGAGAACAAATACTGTATGATTCCTGTTATATAATAAACTTGAAGAGGCAAGTTCATAGAGACATAAAGTAGAAAAATTAAGGCCTACCAGGTGCTACCAGGGAATGGGGCATGACTGCTCAACAGACACAAGGTTTTGCTTTAGAGTCATAGAAATGTATTAAGCTAGATAATAGTGATAGATGTTTATACCATCTGAGTATACTAAATACTACTGAATTGTTTACCTTAAAATGATTAATGTCATATGAACTTCACCTCAATCTGTTTTTTAAAATAAAAGTAAAATTAACATTTAAAAATGAAGACCTGCAAATGCTGAAAGGATGTACCACCAGAAAACCTTCACTATATAAGAATATCAAAGGAAGCCATCAGGGAGCGTGAAAATGACCCCTGATGGAAATATGGACCTATAAAACAGAAAAATAACTATCAGACGTGGTAATTAATCCATGTGTAAACACACAAGCTACTTTTCTTATTATAAATGATGGCAAGAACAGAGACAGAGGTGGGTCTCAGAAATATCCCCAAACAGGCACTTAAATACCCTCCAAACTGTGCTTCTCCACGCCACTTCTCTCAGTATATTAGCTTTATTTTCCTCATTGACAGGATAAAAGTTCTCACAGCCATGTATTTATTGTAGTTTATGTTCTTAGTGGCACATAATAAAAATTATCTAATAGCATCTCATTTATTTATTTATTTTTGTTGCAATTTGGCCAGGGCAGGGTTTGAACCTGCCACCCTTGGTATATGGGGCCAGGGCCCTACTCACTGAGCCACAGGTACCACCCAATCATCTCATTTATTCAGTGGCATCAGGAAGTTAGGTTTTTTACAGAAATGCATTTTTTAGATAACTGAAGTGTAGGCACTTTTTAAATTTTCATCATTTAGAAATCTCTTAAGGATTTTCTTTCCCCTTGTTTTTCACTTGAATGCTCCAAAATCAAAATAAAATGTGCAATTAAAAGTAGCTCAGGGTCATCATTATGAGTATATTGTTGGGAGAATCTAAGAATTAATTCAATTGAAAGAACAATTTCTCGCCTCCCACTAAGTCATTTCTAACTGGCTTGCTTTAGGATCTTGGCTCTGTCTTTTACTTCTGTTCTGAGCCATGACATCAGGCTCCTGTACCTTCCTGCTTCTTCATCTCTATGTGCACATTTTGGCCACATCCTCCTTTCCCCCAACTGTCTTGGCTGTGGTGAAGACACTCTCACGTGTAAAATAATTACCTCTAATTTGCTTTGGTCTTTGATCCTAGGTAAAAGAAAAGATAAAACTAGGGAACCTAAAAATATTTAAAACTTCAATTACCTCAAAAAGTTTCTTCCTAGCAGAAAATAGGAATATCAATATATAAAATTGATATACTATGGTTGAATGGTTGATTTTTGTGTCTAAGCAAAAACTGTGTCTCAGTTTGTTATGGTGAAAT
>NW_003852664.1:660520-664061 GCF_000181295.1 Otolemur garnettii | reverse complement strand
TTTCTTTTTCTTTGTTCTCATCTTCTAACATGTCTGTTTCCTTTCCTACATATAACACAATTTAAAAAACTACAATCACCTAGTGTGAATATGAACCTGGGAACCCAGGCTTGCTTATTTACTTATCCTGTTCAGGTAAAACCACATATCTTATTACCTTATATAACAAGGCAGAGAATGACAGAGGAAATATACTTTAATAAGGTCCTGGAGAAGAAATATTAACATGTCTAGCAAGTGTAATATTATACATCTTTTTGAAACACATATGTTGATAAAGTGTTTGAAAATCACATCTTGAATGAAGGAGTCTCATGAGAGGAACATAGCATGCCAGCCAACATTTAGTTAGGAGACCAGAAAAAGTTTAATAAATCAAATGAATCCTTACATATCTCTGAGAGGAACTGGGAACTGAGGATCCAGAATGGGGGATGAAGGGCCAGGGAAGGAGAGATTTGGGCAGGGAGGGCTCCTGGGGAGGCTCACAGTTCCTTTGCAGTGTCTTGTTCCTCTGTGGCAGCAACTGGTAATGGACCTGAGGTTCCAGTTGATGAGCATAAATCAAAAAGTCAGGAAGAAATAGATATTGATTGGAGGATAGCTAGAACAAATTAGAATACACAATGCTTCTTTGCCTAGCTCTATCATATGTGATCATCCAAGACTTTGAGAGAGTGAAAGACACTACAACAATGCAGAAGGCATGCTCCTCTTCCAGCCGGCGCTAACACAGGAGTGCACAGGACCACACGAGGCAAGGGAAATCTGAGCAACTCCATTCCCAAGTTGACACAACACAAACCGAGTTGACACAACACAAGCCAACACACATGGCATATCTATCGTGCTGATAATTTTTTCCAGATGGTCTTGTTGCATGAGAGAATATTTTATTGGTTCCATAGCCAAGATGATCATTTGGAAACATTCTAGTGTTATAGCACACAAATCTCAATACTTTATTTGATAAGGAATTTGGACTTTTACCCTTATCCAAGAAAGAAAAACAAATAAATAAAAAACGTCATAAGATATTAGTTTCTACTCTTTTTCTATGTCTCAGAGAGCTGTTTTGGATTGTCTACTAACTAAAAGATCAGAACCACAAATCACTCTTCTATTTTCATAGCAGACTTAAGCAAAGTGCCATATTAAGGAAAAAAAGAATCCCAAATTTTGATTTGTTAGTAAAATGATACAAACTCCCAGAAATGAAGATTCAGAAAGCTACCTTTTATCATGTTCTACTGGTTGATGGAAGACCCTGGTAATACCCATAGCTACACATCCTGCAATACACCAATCAACATCTAATAAATGCCCTGGTTAAGCATTTTTTCCCTAATAAATAGCATCCTTGTATTCTCTTACATGCTCTTATACTACTTAAGATAATGATGAGTGAGGAAAAATCTGCTTTCCAAAGTGAGCCACAGCAAACAACAATATAAACACATGAATATCTGCGATTCAGAAAACTGGATTGTGTGGATAGTACAAGAGATGGGGTCAGAAATATAAAACTGGATTTGTGAGAATAATGATTGAATTCACACTTGAAATTAAATCCAGTGCTAGGCGACTTGCAGAAAGTATATTGATAAACTTATAACAGGGAATTTTGGTGAACTTGATCCTGAGATTCAAATATGTAATGTTAGGCAAACCCTCTGTTCCAGCTTTCCCCACACAGTGGGCAGTGGGTGTGCTTACATATGACGCAAGCAACTCATCTCTGATCATGAATGCTTAGGGAAATGACAGAAAAATGAAAAGGTGTTATTGACCCTGCAAACTTTAGGACAAACTGCAAAACAGGCATAAGTGATAATTCCATGATTTATTTTAATATAACTGCAAGAAAGTCTCGTAAAATTATGAGGCCTAGAATATAATAATTATATTTGGGAGAGGAGACAAAATTTTAGATTTATGATTTGAATCTTGGCACACTATATTTGTATTATGAACTGTTTAGCACTCCAAAGATTGGATAAATTGATTTTGAAAAAATGTCCAAGACATAGTGAAAAATCCTTTGGACCACCTTTAAATCCATTTTTGTGGATTCAGAGAAGGCACCATGAGTGCTGGACTCAAGCACTGAACTCAAAACATATTGAAGTTGATACTTTCTGATAAACTTCTTTAAAATCCCATGGAGCTAAATCCAAAAGATAAAGGTAGCTAGATGAGATCATCATTATCTCATCACGAACACTGTTGTGTAAAAGGAGGATCATCTAGCCTGAAATCCTAATCAAGTTGAATGAAATCAGGAGAGGTTCACTAACTAAGCTGGCAACATTTAATCTCAAGTTAAAAATGCCATAAGCACATCCTGCAGATGACTTTTCTACAAGGAGCTACGTACATGTCAACATCACCTTGAGGAAGCATCCACCACAGCAGATGAGGATTTTATGATAATCATCACCTTCTATAATTTCTGAGGACCTGTGGTTTCACCTCCTTTCTAGATGACTTTGGGCAAAGAACTCCTGTCATTAGGAGGCAGTTCCTACAAAGTTGTAAGGCCATCTTTTTTATACCCTGAGAACATGAAACAGGTCAATATTTACCAAGGGACTTTGTTCTTTCCTACATTTTACATTAGTTAAAAAGAAATGTGGTGAGTTTAAGAACCATGTGAAATCATCCAGAGCATTCCATTTGTGTCAATTTCCCTGGTTAAGTAGTAGTCATGTCAATATACTTCAACTATGCTACTGTTATTTATTATTTATTTATTTATTTTGCAGTTTTTGGCTGGGGCCAGGTTTGAACTCACCACCTCTGGTATATGGGCCTGGTGCCCCACTCCTTGAGCCACAGTCATCACCCTGCTACTGTTATTTTTTAATATTTTGTTTTTATTTCTGATTTTTAATTGACAAATAATTGATTATGTTTTTGGTGTAAAGTATGATAGTTTAATATATGTATACATTGTGTTGTGGAATAATTAAATCAAGCTTATTAACCAAAAAATAAAAAATAAAAAAGACATCTAGAAAGTGATATGTAATTCACTCTGAACATCTAAAGCATTTAAAACAAGAGATTTTAAACCACCAATTTGGTATGAAAGTATCTCTGTAGCTCTAAATGTTAGGATACTGCCAGCTTCTCTACTACCCTGTATGCTAAGTCACAAAGCTCATGAATGAACTTCTGTACTGAAAAGACTATGCAACTTCTGATAGCAATCATATGGCCCTAAAACAGAGAAACATTTTGTAGAATTCTGTGCCAGTGCTAAAGAAGGAGATATTGTATTCTAAGTAAAACATGCCGACATGGTGCTAAAAGGTAAAATATATGTATAAGTGTGTATATATGAATATATACATAGGTATGCGTATATATGTATGTAATGTACATGTATGTTTTTTATACATATATATGCAAATATGAATAAATTAAATGGTAATGGAAAGCCTATAGTAGAAGTCATCCATGAGTCCTGAGAAGCAGGGCCTCTTTAACTGTGGCAGAGTTATGGGAATATATAAATATGAGTTAAAAAAAAAAAAAA
>NW_003852664.1:656706-660500 GCF_000181295.1 Otolemur garnettii | reverse complement strand
AAAAAAAAAAAAACTTGCTACAGAAAGACTCAGAGGAAAATGTCACAACTAAAAGGAAGTCAGACTAGTCTTGCCCTTAATTAACTACTACCATTTATTTTTAGGTAGCAAAAAAGCAAAGATGGTTGATAGTGTCTAGTGAGAAGACCTAATGAGGAAGGAGGAGAAAAGGGGCATGCCATTTTTGATAACAAGTGGGGGAAACAAAACAGAGGTGGAAGAGATCAACTACAAAGGACACTAAAACTCAGAGTTTTATAGGAAACTTCCAAGATAATCAAGATGAGAGACAGTACCACCTACCATTGGAGGGAGAATATATCTCTTTCAGTCCTTTGAAAATCAGTGAATCCCACTATTTTGCTATTGATTATCCTCACTTGGGGGCTAAAAGATAAAAGTTTTAAATGATAAAATTATCCTGAAATTTTCTTGGAATATACATGAAATGTGTAACGTCTACCTTGGAAATACAATGTGTATGGACCTAGGTGGTAGGTGTGTAGGCAGAACCTGTGATGATAGGATAAGGCTGTGGGAGGAGTAGCCTTCATTCATTCTGAAACCTTTCACTCAGTCATCAGAAAATAATAAAATAATTTAATGTCCCCGGCACTCTGTCCTATCAAAGACCAAATAAAAAGATCTCCAAAGAGTGGGCACTGATCGTCCTTTCTAATCCTCTGATTTGAAGTTAGAGTCTGAAGACACAGGTGCTGGTCCACTGGTAAGAATGAGTTCAACCACCTCACATTTGCCTTTAAGTCTTCTAGCCCCGAAATCACATATATTGCCAAGATATTCAGAGTCATGAGGAACCCTGACTATGAAAACAGTGTTGAACTGACTAGTAAGATAAAAGAGACTTTGGAAAGTAGAATTAGGAATTAGTGCCCCTAAATTAAAAATATGCAAGACATACTGCATCTAGATTCTTCATAGTATTTCTACCATGCTTACTTGATACTATTTGATCTATGGAAATAAAGTCACCATCTCTGGAAAAATATCAGTTGTTCCAACTAAAAGACTACATTTCTTTCCCTGTGACTGGTTTGTAGAATTTTGAAAGGAACTACAAAATTTTCATATGGGATGAGTAGAAAAGAGCATACTGGCTGGACCACAGTTAAGATACTGGCATATGAAGCAGACAACACTTCCTACCCATAAAGTCATTTGTGTGTTTGTATGTGTGTGAGCATATGTGAGTTCACACAGAAATATGCCAAGCACACTTAAATGTTACAGATAGCTCACAGAAAAGTTGAAACACATACAGACACTTAAATGTTATAAAAACTTCAAAGAGTTCTACTCTGCCCCTGAATGCTTTCATATATGACATAGGTGTCCACATTCTCTGATTTACTTGTGAGCCAAGAGGTACAAAAAAAAAAAAAAATCCATTCATTCACTCACTCCATAATACAGATGGATCTGTTTCCCACCAAAATTCATATGTTGAATCCCTAAGTTCTAGTATGATAAGGTTTTTAGGAGTTAATGAAGGTTCAATAAAGTCATTCAGTGGGTACTGGTCAGGTAGGATTGGAAGCCTTAAGAGAAGAGAAAGACCTTATATTCTTGCCCACACACCAAGAAAAGGGCATAGGAGCACACAGAAAGAAGATGACCATCTGTAAGCCTGGAAGACTTGCCCTCACCAGAACCTGTCTTTTCTGACACTCTGATTTTGGACTGTAGCTTTTAGAACTGTGACATTTCTATTATTTAAGCCACACAGTCTATGGTATTTTATGACAGTCCAAGCTGACTAAGAAAGTCCTTTTCTTTAACCAGCTAACATTTCAGACATAAAGGCCATGAAATAGTTCAGTAAATCACAGAATGCATATATATTATGTCACCTAGGCATATGTGCTGCAAAGATAAATAAAGCAGAATAAAAAGAGGAATGGAAAATAATGGAGAATGTTATTTCAGAAAATATCGGTGAATTTCCTTTTTAATAAAGTGAAAACCATGTGGAGAGTCAAAGGGAATGAATAAAAGAGAACATGAAAAAAGTTATGCTGATATTCGGGGCAGAACATTCCAGAAGGAAACCAAATGTGCAAAGGCTCTGAAAAGAAAGTATGGAAGTAGTTTTCAAGATAGCAAGAAGCTAGTGTGGTTGTGGCAAAGTGGGTGACAAGAGGAACGACAGGAGATATACTCTGGAGTACAAATTACTGAGGGCCTTGAAAGCCATAGCTAGCTTGAATTTTATCTGAGTGAGATGGGGCATTTATGGAGTAATTACTTTATTTGACTTAAATTTTAAATCATCCTGCAGTTGCTTCATGCATCATTGACAGTGGAGGGGTAAGCATGAGGGCAGGAAGGTAGTTAAAATGTCATTAGAGTTGTATCACCAAGATGGCTGCCTAGAGTTGTCTGGCATTCATTCCTCACACAAAACAAGACCAAAATAATGGAAATATGAGTACATTTCACTGAGAAGCAATGCTGGAGAGAGCAGTGAAATTCCTGTAGAACACAAAAGCCTATGATAGCACCACAAAGAGGGGAGTAAGGCACCCTGCCTGCCACATAGTCTCCAGCATCTGTACTGATTCAGAGTCTAGGAAGACTTCTTTGCATAGAGAAAAAAAAAAAAAAAAAGCTGGAGACCCCCAGTTCTTCTCATTGTCATCACAGAAAATAGCAGTCCTCAGTCTTCGCAAGCCCTGAATCCAGTTCGGAGAGTTTCTGGGAGTTCATGAGTACATTAGGCTGCATAGCCTTAGAGTAGGAATACCCCTTTGTACCTCACATCTCCAGAAAATAAACTGCAGCAGCGTGGCATCATCTTGAGTCCAGACACATGCACAGCCGGGGTCTATCCTCCCTAAGAGCCAAGAAACACTGAACTTCTCCATCCTGAGGACCTGCTGTCATTTCACCACATTAACCAAGGTGCCTGCAGCACACTACTCTGCCTGCCTGGAGTTTCAGCCTCACAACATAACCCAGATCTCCGCATCTGAACCCAAACAGCATCTCCCTTCCTTCCCTGAGCAAGCAGATCTGCACATCATGGAAAAGTACCAACACATCTAGTTCAGGAGTAGTTGTGCCTCCTAAAAGAGATCACTGAACAGATGGTGTTCATCCCAACAGCCTATCCAGCAGAGATCCCACCTTTTCAGAGAGAACACTCCACTACAACCCAGCAGACTACACCTGCATGGAGCTGATAACTAATCTGGTGGTGGTCCCATCACCCAGGGGAAATAGTGACCCAGCCTGTGCACAGGCTGACAGCCAGTCTAGTGGCAGTTCTGTCTCATCACAGAGCCCATGGTATAGCCAGTTGACATAGTATGCCCACTCATACCTTACCTAACAATGAGCCCAGCAGACTTCTCCTCAGAAAAGTGTACCATTGCCATCCCAAACTCCTGTAGCCTAGGCCACTGAGGCAACCATAGCCATCACTGATAAGTATTACAGCTGAAGAACCTGCATGGGCATGCTACTGAATCCATCCAGAACCAAAGCCAATGAACTGTTAACTGACTGACACCTTAGGTTTCATCTACCAAAAACTAATATTCTTCAAAAGCTATTCTATAAAATCAGAAAGAGTGGCTTTACTCAATACACTCAATGCACAGAAATCAGTGTAGGGACACAAGAAACATTAAAAAGCTAAACTATGACAAAGGTTTAATAACCAGAATCCACAGAGAACTCAAATGTATTAACAAGAAAAGAACGAGTGATCTCATCTCAGGGTGGGCAAGGGACTTGAAGAGATACTTCTCTTAAGAAGATGGGCACCGGCC
>NW_003852664.1:651785-656527 GCF_000181295.1 Otolemur garnettii | reverse complement strand
AAGAAGATGGGCACATAGCCTATAGATATATGAAAACATGCTCATTATCCTCAATCATCAGAGAAATGCAAATCAAAACTACTTTGAGATATCATCTAACTTCAGTAAGATTAGCCCATATCACAAAATCCCAAAACCAGGGATGCTGGCATGGCTGTGGAGAAAAGGAAACACTTCTACACTGCTGGTGGGAATGCAAACTAATACATTCCTTTTGGAAAGATGTTTGGAGAACACTTAGAGAAGTAAAAATAGACCTGCAATTTGATCCTACAATTCCTCTACTAGTTATATATCCAGAAGACCCAAAATCAAACTATAATAAAGATATTTGTCCCAGAATGTTTATTGCAGCCCAATTCATAATTGCTAAGTCATGGAAGAAGCCCAAGTGCCCATCGACCCACAAATGGATCAATAAATTGTGGTATATGTACACCATGGAATATTATGCAGCCTTAAAGGAAGATGGAGACGTTACCTCCTTCATGTTTACATAGATGGAACTCGAACATATTCTTTTTAGCAAAGTATCTCAAGAATGGAAGAAAAAGTATCCAATATACTCAGTCCTATTATGAAGCTAATCTATAGCTTTCATATGAAAGCTATAACCCAATTATAGCCCAAAAATATGGGGAAAGGGGAGAGGGAGGGGAGGGGAGGGGGGAGGATGGGTAGAGGGAGGGGGATTGGTGGGAGCACACCTATGGTTCATCTTACAAGGGTATATGTGAATCTTTCTAAATGCAGAATATCAATGTCTTAACATAATAACTAAGAAAATGCTGTGAAGGCTATGTTAACCAGTTTGATGAAAATATTTCAAATCGTATATAAAACCAGCACATTGTTCCCCATGACTGCATTAATGTATGCAGCTATGATTTAATTTAAAAAAACTAAACTAAATAACAAAACAAAAGAAAACACACACATACACACAAAGAAAAGATAACGGTGCCCTCAGAAGTATATAGTAAGTCTTCAGTAACAGACCCCAAAGAAAAAACTATTTACATAAGCCTGGCAGAAATTCAAAATAATGATGTTAAAGAAACTTACTGAGATATAAGAGAATATAGACAAACAATTCAATAAAAGAAGAAAAATCATTGTATTTGCACAGTTGTGCTTATAGGAAAATGGCCCATGCAAAATAAATAAGAGCTGAGGAATATGTAGGTGGGAGAAAAATGGGATTGGAAAGAGAAAAATCAAAAATAGTAAAAATAGACAAAGTCAGTACATAATGGTAAAGGGATCAATTCAATAAGATAATGTAATAATTATAAATACATAAGTGACTAATGCCGGAGCATCCAATTATATGAAGCAAATATTTTTAGACCAAAAAAGAGAGAACTACTACAAGACAATAATAGTAGAGGACTTCAATACCTTATGTTCTACAATTAACAGATTATCTAATCATAAACTCAGGAAACGAATATCTGACACAAACTGTACCATACACTGAATGACTCTAACAGATATTTGCTGAACATTCCATCTAACAGCTATAGAATAAACATTCTTCTAACTGCACATGGAAGATTCTCCATAGTGGGTCAAATGTTAGGCCACAAAACAAGTTTTAACAAATTTATTACAGATCATCTCAAGCATCTTTTTGGAACATAAAGGTATACAAATGGAAATCAATAAGAAACCTTAAGATAATTTACATAAGCGTAAAAAGTAAATAACATACTCCTAAGCATCCAATGGGTCAATGAAGAAATTAAAAAGGACAGCAAAAATTTCTTGTGACAGATGAGAATAGAAACAAATCATACAAAACCCCAGGAAATACAGAAAAAGAAGTTCTAAATAGGAATTTTTAGCAATTAACTGCCTATATCATAAAAAGAAGAAAGATTTCTTATAAACAGCCTAATAGTGCACCTCAACAGTAAACCAGAAAAAAAAAGTTAACCCAAAATTGGTAGAAGGAAAGATATAATAAACCTCAAAGCAGAAATAAACAAAATAAGAGTGTACAAAGACTTCAAAAGACAAACAAAATGAAGAGTTGGTTTTTGAAAAGATAAACTTGACAAACCTTTAGGTAAACTAAGAAAACAAGAGAGAAAACGCAAGTAAGTAAAATCAAATATGAAGGAGACATTACAACTGATAACATAGAAATATTAATATAAGAATTGTAAGAAACCATAAAGAATAACTACACAGCAAAAAATTTGAGAGCATAGAAAAATGAATAAATCCCTAGGAATATACAACCTGCCAATATTAAACTATGAAGAAATAAAAAATCTAAACAGATTAATCATGAGAAAGGGAAAATTTTCTAATAAGGGAGAAATTGTATCAGTAATAAAAAAGTCTTCTATCAAAGAAAGCTCAGAACCTGCTAACTTTTCTGCTGATTTACAAAACATTGAGGAAGAATTAATGCCAATTCTCTTCAAACAATTCCAGAAATCTGAAGAGGATGAGTTACTTCAAGACCTATTTTATGAGAGCAGCATTATCTTGATTCCAAAACCAGACAAGAACATAACATTAAAAGAAAACTATAGGCCAATAAACCTGATAAGCATAAATGCAAAAATCAACAAAATAATAGCAAACAAAACTCAACTCTACATTAAATATATTATTCATGGGCAGTTCCTGTGGCTCAAAGAGTAGGGTGCCGGCCCCATATACAGGAGACAGTGGGTTCAAACCCGGCCCTGGCCAAATATATTATTCACTGTAAAAGTGTGATTCATTCCAGTTATTCAAAGGTGGTTCTACATGCATAAGTCAATAAATGAAGTAACTTTTAAAAAGAGAATATGGTCATTTCGATAGATGCAAAAAAAAAAGTGACAAATTAAAAACATTTTCCTCACAAAATTCTAAAAAATTTACATATAGTCCATATGTATGTATGTGTGTATAAATATAATTATTACAGACAATAAAGGCCTTCTATGATAAAACAATACCTAACTTCATAGTGAACAAACTGAAAACTCAGGAACAAGAAAACGATACTCACATTCACAACCTCTATTTAACGTAGTATTGAAAGTTTTAGCCAGAGCAATCAGACAACAGAGAGAAATAAAAGACATTCAAATTGGAAAAAATATTAAAATTATCCCTGTTTGCAAGTAACTTGATAAAAATAGAACTAATAAACAAATATAGTAAAGTTGTAGAATACAAAATCAACACTCACAAGTCAGTTGTGTTTCTATACATAAATAGTAAACTATCAGAAAAAGAGATTTAAAAATATTCCAGTTTGCATATCTACAAAAAAGTAGGATACCCAAGAATAAAATTAACCAATGAGATGAAAATTATAAATCACTGCTAAGAGATTGAGGAGAACACAAATACATGAGAAGAAATCCTCTGTTTATGAATTGAAAGATTGATATTGCTAAAATGGCTGTACTACCCAAAGTAATCTATATATATTTAATGCAATCTCTGTTAAAATACAAAAGATATTCCTCACTGAAAAAAAGCAAACCCAAAATTCATATGGAACCACAAAAGATCCCTAATATCCAAAGCTATGCTGAGCAAAATGAACAAAGATGGAGGCATCACATTACCTGATTTCAAAAAATAGTTTAAAGCTTTAGCAGCCAAAACAGCATGGCATTAGAATAAAAACAGACACATAGACCAACAGAACAAAAGAGACAGTCTAGTAATAAATTTACTCATTTACTTATTTAGAGCTAATTGATTTTGAGCAAAGGCACCAAGAACACACATTGGGGAAAAGACAGTTTCTTAAATAAATGGTGCTGGGAAAATTAAGTACCTATATGCATAAAAATAAGACTAGACTCCAGTCTCTCACCAAATACAAAGTAATCAAGTCAAAATTTATTAAAGACCTAAATGTAAATTTCAAACTGTGAAATTACTAGAAGAAAACACAGAAAATGTTTTACAGTGTTGAAGTAGGCAAGAATAAGACCTCAAAAGAACAGACAACAAAACCAAAAGTAGACAAATAGGGTCACATCAAACTAAAAAGAAAGTGAAGATACAATCTACAAATTAAAAGAAAATATTTACAAACAACACACCTGGCAAGATTGCAAGAGGTTAGTCCAGAATATATAAGGAACTTGAAGAAAATAAAAACTCAAATAACCCCATTTAAAAATAGGTAAAAAGATCTTTAGATTCTTCAAAAGAAGACATTGCAAGCACCAAGTACAGATATGTCTTCACTTGATCTTAGCCAAAAGGCCAGAGAAGCGATACAGGTATGTCTTAATGCTTAATATCACTAATTATCAGAAAAAAATGCAAACCAAAACTACAATGAGATACAATCCAGTTAAAATATTACAAAAAAGACAAAGAAAAATAAGTGTTGGTGAGGATGTGGAGAAAAGAAAACACTTAGATAATGTTGATTGAATTTCAGATTCCTTAAAAAGTTAAAAAGTAGAACTACCAGATGATCCAGCCATCCATTAAGTGGATATATATTGAAAGGAAATAAAATCAGTATACTGAAGAGATATCTGCCCTCTGGTGTCTATTGTAGCATGATTTGCAATAGCCAAGGTGGAATCAACCTGCGTCCAGCAGTGGATGAATGTGGTATATAAGGACAATGAAATCAGCCATAAATGGCTGTGTCATTTTTATCATGTATGAATCTGGTTACCATCATGTTAAGTGAGACAAGCCAGACACAAAAATACAAATGCCAGATGATCTCATCTATATGAAGCATTTATCAAAAAAAA
>NW_003852664.1:648460-651429 GCF_000181295.1 Otolemur garnettii | reverse complement strand
TATATATATATATACAAATTATATATGATTACAATGTTTCCATTAAAAAATATTTAATAGACTATATTAGTTTGCAGTCCCACCGGCAGTGTAAAAATGTTCCCTTCTCTCCACATCCATGCCAGCTTCTGCAGCTTTGAGACTTTGTGATGTGGACTATTCTCACTGGGGTTAAGTGATATCTCAGGGTGGTTTTGATTTGCATTCCTCTGATAATCAGGGATGGTGCGCATTTTTTCAAATGTTTGTTAGCCATTAGTCTGTCTTTGCCAAAGAAGGTTCTGTTCCTATCTCTTGCCCAGAGATACATGGGATTGTTTACTCTTTCTCTGTTGATTAACTTGAGTTCTCTGTAGATTCTAGTTATCAATCCTTTGTCTGGTCGATACCCTCAAATGTCTTTCCTCATTCTGAAGGTTGTCTTTTTGCCTTACTTGCTGTATCATTAGCCATGGAGAAGCTTTTCAGCTCAAGTAAGTCCCATTTGTTAATTTTTATTGTAATGGCAGCTGAATTCTTTGTCATAAAATCTTTTTCCAGTCCAACATCATCAAGTTTTCCCCACACTTTCTTCTAAGATTTTTGTTGTTCCCTGTCTTAAATTAAAGTCTCTTATCCATCATAGTCAATTTTTGTAAGGGGTGAATGGTGTGAGTCAAGTTTCAGTCTTTTACATGTGGTTATCCAGTTCTCCCAGCACTATTTGTTGAATAGGGATTCTTTTCCCTACTGTATGCTTTTGGTTGATCAGATGGCAAGTAGAGACTCGTTTCATCTCTTGGTTTTCTATTCTGCTCCATGTCTCTATGTCTATGTCTCTATTTTTGTGCCAATACCATGCTATTTTGATTATTGTGGACTTGTAATATTGTCTGAAGTCTGGTAGAGTGATACTATTGCATTGTTTTTTGCTTGTTTTGTTTTCTTTTGAGACAGAGTCTTACTCTGTCACCCTGGGTAGAGTTCTCACAGCAACCTCAAAGTCCTGGGTTTAAGCAATCCTCTTACCTCAGCCTCCTAGGTAGCTGGGACTTATAGGCATGAGCCACTACATCCGACTAGTTTTTGTATTTTTAGTAGAGATGGGGTTTCACTCTTGCTGAGGCTGGTATTGAACTCCTAAGGTCTGGCCTCCCAGAGTGCTAGGATTATAGACATGAGCCACTGCAGACAACTGGCTATTGCATTTGTTCAGGTAAGGAAAGAAACTGGCTTTAGCCAGTGTGTATTAGATGGTGGTAATGAGAGGCATTTAGATTTTGAGAATATTTCAAAGAGTCAGTAGGATTTGATTAAATTTGAGGCTGTCACTGGAACTCAGTTATAAATAAACTTATATGATCAGCTGAGATAGGGAAGGAAGTCATGGAATAAATGGAAGTCAGAGTGTTTGCTGCCAGAGAATCATTTAAAGTTAAGGAGTCTGTTAGAATGAAACATTTTCTGAAATAACTTCTGGAGTTTGAAGTGAGTTGTTGTTCCGATACAGTGAAAAACTTTGCTTAACCACTACACTTCTTCCCTTACTTTAGAAAGGGGGAAGATCTGAATCTTGGGAGAAATAAAAGAGCATGATGCTTGAGATGGCAGTAACAAAGAGAGTAGATATTCCATGCTCCAAGAAGCAATGGGAGTTAAGAACTTGGCAACACCTAAGTGTGGATGTGAAAATAGAATTTCCAATTTCTTACTCAGAAAGTTCGAACATGGTTAAGAGAAATATGCAGGAAGTAGGTTGTGCATAATAATAACAAACTTGGGACTCAAGAGAAATAATAAATGATGTAGATAAAATATGAGAGAGAAAAAATATACTATTTAATGGACATACACCCAAGACTGATGGAAAATAGAAGAGAACAGGTAAGGAGGATGATAAGATCCTACACAGCCTGCACAGAGGTACTACTCAGCATCCACACAACTGATTATATCAAATAGTCCCCACACTCCTTACCCCATTATTGAGGACTTGGGAATTGGCCAATTGGCAGTATTTGACTCTTAGATGATGTGTGTCTGAAAACTCTCATCAGAGGCTGCACTGCAAAGAATTTCACACGGGGTTCATAAATTGGCAGGACTAAAGGATAAAAAATAATCTGAGTACAACTTTCAGGAATTTCTGAAATGTTTGGGAAGAAGTGGTCCTGGAAAACAGTGAATTCTATCTCATCAAGATGATGGAGCAGTTGTAGTATATACTTAATATCTTTTGAGTGGAAATAAAAGGAAATCCACGAAGGGATGGATAGATGAACAGGTGAATGGGCAGGGTGCGTGGAAGGTAAATACTCAGAAGTTGTTCAGATCAACATAGACGGTGATGTATTGATTTATTAATATAATATAGATGTGAGGAGAGAGAGAGAGTGACAATGGGAGAGACCATTATATTACAGATGGAAATAGGTAGAGTTTCACTTTATTTTCATTCCTCCTGTGCTGTTGGACTTGCAGATATGACATGTGTGTGTGATATTGTTTAGGTAAGAGAAAGAAAAGTAAAATCACTACGGGTAAAGAGGAGGAAAAATAGTATAATTTCAAAAGCAAATTTAGGTAATGAGAGGAGAGTGGAGAAATGCCCACGTCTCAGGATGGCATGGGTCTGTGTGTGAGTGTGTTTTCACACAGATGCACAGGACTTGCTGCTTTTTGAGGTGTGTTATTCAATAACTTTTATTTAGCATTTTTCCCTTCAGAATTTTAAGAAAGTGAAAGAACTCATTAAATTAAGCCTTTCAAAAATTGGGGATTTGGGCAATTTTTGGAAATAAAAAAACTCCCATAAAAAAGAGTTAAAATAATTTGCATATTTTTTTTTTCTCAAAGAAGCCATTTAGAAATGGAATGCAGGGGCTAGGCATTAAAATAATTGCTGTTTTCAGAAGAGGTCTGCCATGGCTCTTATGGAAAGAGAACAAAAATCTAGACTTTCCTGGCCTGTTCTCATTCAAGATCATGGC
>NW_003852664.1:643276-647158 GCF_000181295.1 Otolemur garnettii | reverse complement strand
ATGAGGATATTTTGAGCCCAAGAATTTGAGATTTTTGTGAGCTATGATGACACCACGGCACTCAACCTCAGGGAGCCAGAGTGATACTCTGTCTCAAAAAAAAAGAAGAAGAAAAAATGCATAATAGATACAAGTACTTGGATCACATCAACGATCCATCCATTACAGCGACATAATACTCACAATGTAATTATAAATAATAATGATAGTTCTTCTTATAAGTAAGGAGGAGAGGAGAAGAGAGAGCAATGTTTAACAGTGTAACAGGAATTTTCAAGGTACAGTATGTAGTCTCAAGTAAATATTTTTAGGCCATATACCAGTGAAGATGTGATTCTTTAGAAACAGTTTAAAGGCTTCTTCATTTTACTAAAGCAGATATTTTGGTTATTGATTGTGGATAGCAATATAACAGCTGGTAATAAGAGCGTGGAAATAAGTCTTGATGCAACATTAAATACCAAATGTGATTTTCAAGTAAAACACGCAAACAAAATTGAGCATAACACATTTTTAAAAATTAAAATGTTGAATAGGTATTGATTTAGTAACTTTTACTCAAAGATTGATGAATTAACAAGAAACACTATAAAATAGTGATAAACTAATAATAAAAACGTGTGGGTCAAATTGCAGAAGATTGACAGAACCCAGGAGAAGAAAACTCCAGAACAAATGAATACATGCCCTGGGCCACAGAGACCAATTATCCTGAGCTTATCACAGAGGAGCTGAGCTACAGCCTAGAGAAGGGAGATTAAGAACTGGACCCCTACTCTCCACAGAGTGCAGCTGCCTGATTCATCCTGCCTTAGCAGGAGGCCCTAGCACTGATCTTTCATCCAAATCCTGCACAATCTGGGTATAGGCATGACTGTAATTCCTATACTAGGTCAAAATGTCTTCACTTCCTTGGGTTTAATTGTATAGAACCAACTGATGAAGGCAGAGATTTCTCAATGCTTCACTCTCTGTCAAGATACAGTATACACCTTATATTTTATAGACATGTAGAAGAACTAAAAAATGTCAGAAAATAGTTTAAAACAGCTTTCTCAGGCAACTTAGCATCTTAGAGTCAAGTTCATCCCAGGTCCCTCTGAGCAGAATTTTGTTATCTAAATTCACAATTTATGTCTCCATAAAAGTCACACTAATGCAAGCTCACTGTAATGCCCAAGAATAATCTGATGTAATTGAACAACTAAGCATATAATAATATTTATATAATAAATAATGACTTTGAAAACCCAAGAATTATCTCAAAATACCTGGAACTTGGAGCCCAGGAACTGGTAATACAATCTACCCATATTGTAATTTTCCTCCTTTGTGTTCTTTTTCTCTCATTCTTTAAGAATGCATAGAACTTCTAGTCTCAGGTAAATTCCATTAGAATCCTTTAACCTGGCTCCCAACGTGCTTGACCTCTAACACAACTGTTCATACAGAGCTTACCATGAAGTCTGCTATCATCCATTTGCTACCTCTTTCCCTTTTCATAGTTCTTATCCTAGTCATTGAGGAAGAACAAATTACACTTAGCTTGAAACTTTTAAATTCCCTTTGTATTCTTCAGGTTTTGGAGAAAAGGTGAAGTTAATGCTAAGTTAAGATTAGTTCCCAGGGCTTATTAGCAAAGGTGAGTTAGAATATTCCAGCTTGGGGGCGGCACCTGTGGCTCAAAGGAGTAGGGCACTGGACCAATATACTGGAGGTGGTGAGTTCAAACCCTGCCCTGACCAAAAACTGCAAAAAAAAAAAAAAAGAAGAAGAATATTCTAACTTGTTGCTGACAGTGTGCACCAGAAAGTCAGGTATAGTAAAGACTTCTCATCTTTCTGCAGGGGAAACAAAGATATTGAAGGGATATGAATTCATTTTCAATAATTCTTAAAGAGACAACAATCAACCCATATATTCACCTTAGAAATCAAGATGAGAGGTCATTCTGTACTCAAGGATTAATGGGAAATTTTAAGAACACACAACAGGTGACTACAATAAGTGATGGACACCATCAATTGGTCTAAATGGAAAGAAGAGGTGAGTGTCTATGGAGACTCAGAGAGGAAAAGCTTAGGGAATGACGTAGTGGGGATAAGGTAGAGTGGAGAATGACCATAATCAGGCAGAGTTGCTAACCTTTGCGTAACGCTTCTGCTCAGAAATATTTTTTCCATTGTGGCCAGATTTTTCTAGTTTGTATTCATGGAATTTTTAACAGTATAACAATCAGAAATCTGAGAAAAATAATATATTGGGAAATGATGCGCAAAGCTCTTATAAAGTGATGTCATTTAATATTCAATTAAATTGAAAATCTCCTTTTATTCTGATGTCTAGCCTCCAAACAATCTTCTAATTGCAATGGATATTTTAATGCAGGTCTAGGAAAAGGAAGGAAGAAAATGCACTGACTATCCAAGCACAAGCATTTATAGTTTGATATTTTTAAGATAAGTCTCAATCTAACCATCTTAATTAGGAGAGTCATTCCTAAGATACTCACTTTGCTATACAGCTGACCTTAGACTGTGACAAATTTCCAAAATTAGCTGCCCAGGGAAGTCTCTTAGAAGACAGCCACCAGATTTTATTTCTGTATTTTATTCTACAGGACATATGCTAGGTGCCTTTATTGCTGTCATTATTATTGTTTTTAATTTATAGCTATACAGTTGTTTGCATATTTCTTAGGATAGGTTGCCAAACATAACTTTTATACTGTCAATGAATTGAGAGAAGTTACATGCATTAAAACAATGAGATACTTGGTGGTGTAAGAGATGAAGCAGAGAGTTCTTGAGCGTCAGAAAGTTCGAATAAAGTACTAGGGCAAGAAGGAGTATGTGTCTGGGGAACTTATTGAGGCATGATGAAACTGGTTGTCCTGAATGAAGTACACAAAGCATAAAATAAAAATGTACTAAGCGAGGTGGAAGAGTTTCAAAGACAAGGTTAGATGTTTCAAAATGGTGCCAAGAAATAACCTTCACCCTAAGGAAAAAAATAAGTTATTTTTCCATACTCATTGTTATTCTCTTTCATTTTCTTCTTCCTTTATCATACAACTGTATCTTCCCAGAAGTAGGTCTTCTGCCTTTTAATTTTAATATTTTACTGTTTGAGGCACATTCGAGAGTTCTAGGATCTGTACAATGTAACATGTCTGCTTGTAATTCCAGAAACACCTCAAAGTCAATCCTGTACATCTAACGTAGTAATTATCTTACACTATTTTTAGTGGCCTTTCAGTTTGTCCTTATAAAGTGATGTCATTATAAACAAATGACACTTTTGTTTATCCAGTAGTTCAAGGTGGAAAACTGGGATTCATCCTTTTAACTTTCCTTTCCTTCAAGTTGCCAGCTAATAGGCTCTCAAGATTTCTTGATCCTCCTTCCTAATTATCTCTTGCAAATAAATCCCTCTCTTACCCCATCCCACTACTCCTACCTTGGGATAAGCTTTCATCATCTCTTGTCTAGAGCATTTAAATCAGAAGTCAATTGAGTCTTTCAGCTCAAGGAGATTCATTTTAATGCAAGACGCAAACACCCAAGATGCAAAAGATAAATAAAAAATTGATCTGTGCTTTCATTTATTCATTCATTTAACAAATTTATCTGAGTGTCTACTTGGAATAGACATGTTTCTGGGCAATGATGATACATCAGTGACTAAAGTAGATCCTCTTTCGGCTCTTGGGGAGTTTAAATCCTGCTTGAGATACATAATAAAGAAACAAAATGCTAATAGATTGTGATAAAGACTAATCAGGATATAATTAGGGTGACCAGATGTCCCGCTTTTCAACAATTTGTCCCACATCCCTGGCGTTTTAAAAAAGTCCCAATATTTGGAAAGAATGCATAAACG
>NW_003852664.1:618830-643048 GCF_000181295.1 Otolemur garnettii | reverse complement strand
CCTTACCGATGTTAAAATCTGGTCACCCTAGATATAATATGATGCTACACTGAAAGTGGGCATGAGGAGAAAAGGTAAAAGTAAGGACAAAGATTCTCTTCTTGAACTTCCACGTTCATTTCTGCATTGTCCAACTTTAGCAAGACTCTTGTTCTGTAAATTTAAGCAGAATGCCTCACATTCAATGTCTAGTCACCCTCCAATTCTGATCTGGTACCTCATCCTTGACCACATCCAGGTGTTGTCTGATCACCATGGTCTGCATGCAGCAAAAGTTCTGCTGGATCACTCTAGTCAGAGTTGACCTTTACTCCTGATGTTTCCTCTTAGTAATTTATCACCCATGATCCCCCACCCTCACTGTTGGCTGTAAATTCCCTTAGCCCATGCTGTATTTGGAGTTGAGACCAATCTCCCTGCTAGGGCAAAACCACTTTACAGAGATCCCTATACCTACCACAGTAGTTTCCCCTTAAATAACATTTTCCTTACCATTTTAATAAATGCCATGAATAATTTTTTTCTTTGACACAAGAATAGTCTCCACAGGTACTGTGGGGAATTAATTTGAATTAGACACTCTGCTGCTTCTTTGTAGGTGTCTCTGGACACCTCTGTTCTGAATATGCCATTTTCTCGTCATAGTTTGGGAGAGTTGAAAGCATTTAACCTGTCTTCGGCATATTCAGGCATATGCTCTGGCACCATAACACTCCAGAATTACTCTTTCTCTAATGTCTGTTTTACTTTTTTCTTTTTAAAAAATAAACCTAGATTAACTTGATATTTAAAGGACTTCCAAGTAAGCATTCTAAGGACACAAACTTCATTTCATAATTTTATTTTCAATTTCATGGTCAAAGGGTCCCTTAGGTTTATGTGACAGTAACAAATTAATTGCTTCAAGGTTTATATTTGTTTTCAAATCATGATCTACTGACCAACCTTTGATCCATTTCCATAGAATTGCATGTTTACGCACTAAAAGTTTGGATTATTAAACAATATCTTTAATTCCAAAATCATGAGTTCGGAAGAAGTTATTGTAAAAAAATGAAAACCAACGACCAGTTTTCATTTTCTGTTGTCTACAAAAGTGAAGGAAAATTTTGTAAAAATGAGCTATTAAGTCAAAACCTTCTCTATTGCAACTTTTAAAATATGATCTACTGCTCAAGTTCAGTGTAGACTTGAATTCAAGTATTCAGGTATTGTGAAAAGTATTTGAGATTCAATAGTCTAAAAGATTAAAACCTTTTTTCAAAACATAATATACAGGAGGTTTAAAAAATAAAGCAAACACACACACAAACTCTATTTTTATTTGTACCTTCTCCTTAATGTTAACGGAAAAGGTAATATTTGACCAAGGAAGTTCCAGGGGCAAACTCATGTTGGAATAACTGGCTGATAGACGTTAACATCACCTCCCTTTAATGTCTAAGTGGCTCTTTAACACTCAGAGATTCAAGGGCTGGTTTTAGAAAAAGAAAGGAAAGAACTTGAAAAGGTGTTAACTTTATCTTGTGCCATAAAAGAGGAGATGTTTAATTAAGCCACTGGTAGTCATTGGGTGGTTTTCACTTTAGTTTTATACTTTTGAGATGAAAGGGTGAATGCAAAATTATGTACAAAGTACCTTTTCGAAACTTTGGAAAGGTCAAGGAGAAAATAGCTGGATTTCAAAAGCTGAACTTTTCAAGGTTTTCCTCTGATTTTTCTAAAACAAGATAGCCTCCTCCTCCTCTTAATAGTTCTTCAAGGCCCTTTTGGTAGCCAAAATCTTTGTTCTTTTTTTTTTTTTTTTTTTTTTAAGCAGCTTTGTAACAGAAGAACTAAAAATTAATTATGGCTATGGAACTTTTACACAGAAGAGTTTAAAAAGCACAGACGTAAAGAAGGGAAAAAGATGAGGGCCCATTTATCTTATATTGACAGGACTAGCTTCAAAAGATGACCTTGAATCATAATCATCCTAATGAGCTCAAAATATTTCACTTTAACAAGTGAAACTATAATCAAATCAGTTTCTGAAAGCTCTACTAATGAGCATTTCCTTTGATGAAAACATGGTTAACTGTCTTAGTCTGCAGGAGGTGCACTACAGTAAGGGGCCAGCTCCTGACAACTCATTAGCTGACCTGGGGAGAGAGTAATTTGAATGCTTTTGATAAAAATTTCAAGGCTTTTTTTAACTTAAATTACAATTTATGCACTTTTATAAATAGTATAATTTTTCTAAGTTGGGGGAGACTAGCGAGAAGACTTCAAAGCTGTGGAACAAAGTTTGTTTACCACATTGGGTCTGTTGGATCACCAGGACCAGAAAGGGGGAAGAGCTTTAATTAGCAACTGCTAACCTGGGGCCAACCCCTGTATTGTATATTGACAGGCTGTAGTTTTACAGGTTGGTACGACGTTAAATGAACTTCGTGGAGCTACACGTTGTAAGGTTTAAGAACGCAAATTGGAAGTCACTCTTAGTTACTATGAGTCTGAATGAAGTCTTAGGAAACTACTTTCTCCCTCAAAACAAATCACTCGATTTCCCTAAAGCAGCGTAATATGCTTAAATGAAACCCAAGTGCAAGATTGTGCTTACTGTTATTTTCATTCTTCTTCCAAAATCTCTTCCCCATTAGATTTATCATTTTAACTACTGTTCTGCTCTATTCAGCAGCAAGAAATGATGTCTCCCTCCGTCTCTTTCTCTCTGCAGAGCAGACTTGCTGTCAAAGCAGAATGTAAAACAGAAGAAAAGTTCAGCTGTTTTAAATATCACTGAACGACAGATCTTAGTTGCTTCAGAGGGCCCATCCCTTGTCGCCTCCCTCCCCCAAAGCTTCAGTTTGCTTTTGAGGGGTGTTCTACTTTTTTTCTATTTGTCATATTCTCTCCCTGTGCTCTGCAAGGCAAACCACAGAGAGGGTTTGTGTCACAGGCATAGAAGACACTGTTCTCAACCTGTCAAGCATCTAATTTCTCTTCTCTGGCTCTCTCTCACTATCTCTTTTTGTCTCAGTTTGGGCTGCATTTGAGATACACAAATATCTACAATGTTTTGGGGGAAAAGTCATTGGACAGAGAAAGGACATCAAAAAGAGAAAAGGGTTTTATTTTATTTATCAAAATTATCCTTTCCTTTCTCCAAGTAGTTTTAGTAAGATGTGCAGCAGCCACAAAATACCAAAATATTCATTTTGATCCCAGTGCAATAGGTACAGAGGATTCTTGTCATTCACAGCAGTTGTGTTCTATAAAGTCATCATGTACACTGAAAGAACAAATACTAGAGCATTGCTCCTCGGGAAAATACAGGGTTACGGGTAATGCCTGTGGCTCACTGAGTAGGGCACTGGCCCCATATACCAAGGGTGGCAGGTTCAAACCCAGCCCTGGCCAAACTGCAACAAAAAAATAGCCAGACGTTGTAGCGGGTGCCTATAGTCCCAGCTACTCGGGAGGCTAAGGCAAGAGAATCGCCTAAGCCCAAGGAGTTGGAGGTTGCTCTGAGCTATGACATCACAGCACTCTATTGAGGGTTAATAAGTGAAACTCTGTCTCAAAAACAAAACAAACAAAACAAAACAAAACCAGGGTTACGCCCAACAAACCTGTGGTCACATTTTGTCAACTGATAAATGCATGACCTTATTTTATGTGCATTTCTGTTTAAAGACATCTTATTTGATATATATTGTTAATATTTTAACATTGAACTCATGGATATATTAAAGAAAAATGTTATTTGACACTTATCCAAATGATAAGAAAGACTTTATTCAACACTAAATACAATAAGAACAAGTGGGGGTTTATAACCGAGGAGCAAGATCAATAACTAAAAAATTACTAAAGAAGAAACTGAAAGATCAGGTGGTTTCTTATTAAACTGGCCTAACAGAATTCTTCTTAAAGTCAGGCCAAAGACTTATACAGCAAAGGTGGGAGACAAGAACTTGATTGGATATCAAGGGTAGAGAGATTCTCCCTACACTGATTTAGTAAAGCTTTTTTTTTTTTTTTTTTGAGACAGAGCCTCAAGCTGTTGCCCTGAGTAGAGTGCTATGGCATCACAGCTCACAGCAACCTCCAACTCCTGGGCTCAGGCAATTCTCCTGCCTCTGCCTCCCAAGTAGCTGGAACTATAGGCGCCCACCACAACGCCTGGCTATTTTTTGGTTGCAGCCATCATTGTTGTTTGGCGGGCTCGGGCTGGATTCGAGCTCCCCAGCTCAGGTGTATGTGGCTGGCACCTTAGCCGTTTGAGCCACAGGCGCCGAGCCTAGCAAAGCTTTTTGCTAAAACTGGGCTGGGCAGGGCAAGGATGGGAAGAGGCCAAGGTGAAGCCCTAGTGATAAAGAAGGTTCAGACACATTCTTGGTAAAGTATCTCAAGAATGAAAAACAAAAATCAAATGTACTCTAGACTAATAGGAAACCAATATATAAACAACTACATGCCCACATGAATGATAAACCCAAATATATTCTAGCGAGGAGGAGGGGAGGGCAATTGGTGGGATCTCGCTAAGGTGCACAATGTCAGAGTGCTCGGCACACCTCTCCAGGTGAAGGGGCAGGCCAACTACAACTTGATCTTTACCCTAGAATTGGAAATAATGTACCCTAAAAATCTGTACCCTCATATTAATCTGAAATAAAAAAACAAGGTTTATAAGAACTTGATTGCAGGTGGATCATAGAGAAAGCCTTTGTCAGCCTGTAGCACCATAACGCATGCCTGAATAAAGCTTACCTAATACATGTATTTTTCCATAAAGCAAATCACAGCCTTCTTGAATTTAGAAGAAATGAAGAGCTCTTTAACACTATGCTTGAGCACTATTTTAAACAGCAAAATCACCAACCAAAAATGCATACATGTGAAAAATATTGCACGAAATAAGCTGACTAGGAAAATGACGTCTACTTATGGTATGAAAGCTGGGACACAAAGATAGAATGTTCTACCTCACAGCCAGTAAAGAATGCTTCAGGTGACTCAAATACACGTTGACTCAAATGTCACGCTGGTGACAAAAACACGTAAGTATGAATTTGGGGATTACAGGTAAATTTTAGCTAGTAAGAGAATTCTCCAATAAGGATTGACTGTATACACACATGTATGTACAACACACACAAATGTGTATCTATACCCATATCTGTATCTATGTCTATATCTATCTGATAAATGTTGTTCTTTTTAATTAAATAACATTAAGGTTTAAGAAAAAGGAGAGTAAGGTTTGAGTCCTATATAACTTTTTTATTGGGGGACAAGGGAATACTACTTCCGGAAATACTGGAAAAATCAACCCAATATAATCAAGGTGCAAAGTTAAACTGATCTTTCTGTAATGGTCTTAAGAATATGCTGTTAGTTTGCATGTGATGAACACCTAACTTGCTAAATCAAAATAATCTATTATTTTTTTTTCCTAATACGCTTCTATAATTATATTCAGTACTGCCAAGTCAGCTAAGCTAAAATTAGTGAATGCCTCAAAGATAAGATTGCTATTTAAAGACCGATGTGATTTTATTACTAATTGGGATAGGTCAAGATCCTGAGGATAGAGAATGCTCCAGCCCTAGGAAGAGAGCCTTTCCCACTTGTATCTATGGGTCACTATCCTGTTCTTTCTTCACTTTCAAGAAGAAACTTGTTTTTAGATCTTCGCTGTATCAGTTAATACAAGCAGGAGTTTTGCTTCCTCAGTCTGTTAACCTGAAGGGAGGAAGTAGAGATGGAGTCTTTTGGAGAGTAAGATAGCAAGTCAGACAGAAGCCATCTCCTTCCAACAGATCCACAGGAGCACCTCTGGATCAGGAGGAACAGCTGGCCAGGTGCTTACACCCTAAATATACCCTTTCTCTTCGGTAAACAAGATCTTACCATGTGGTCTACGGAAGCTGTTTCCAGGTGATCCAGTAAATCTTGTACCTGCCTCGTTGCACATAATCAGAGCCGTTTTGCCATACCATGTATTATCCTCATTTACTACAATTCTCAGCTGCTTTTATTCAACCATGTTAGAGAGCTTTTCTCCCTTACCAGGACTCCAAGCAGGTTTATGAAGTTGCAGAAATACTACAGAAACCCACACCTCCTTTTCTGGCAGGAGGTACCTTAATGCTAACTTGCATTTTCCCTCCCAGGTTGCTTAAACGCACTCTATAGAAGTAAGTGAAAATAGTTTATGTACAAAGATGTCTACAAGGAAGAGGGAAGGTGGGACAGGGCTCTGGTAGACACTGTGGCCATCTCCTTTGTGACTTTGATAAGATCTGCCTCTCCGCTAACTCAAACAGGAGAGGAAATTCAACTGTGTGCTGTGTGGAGCAACAGTGAGGGAACAGGGATACTGGACACACAGTCTCCTCTGCAATCTCCGTGATTTGTGAAACCCAGGGGAAATCTAAGGGTTGAAGCCTGTGAGATATATAAGGTTTTTTTGGAATACATAGTAATTCTGCTAGAAGCATGTGGAAATTTAATGAAAGGAATTTGTGCCTCCTCTAAACACTTTCGATGGATTTTTCTTTACTTTTTTATTGTATAAAGAAAATTCTCCTGTTGCTAGTGTAATTTGTAAAGGGGCTTTGAATAACATACTTGATACACTTATTAATCTTATTATAAATAAATATGCCTTCTCCTGTGTGATAAAAAGTTCATGTGCCATGAGAAGATATATAAATTATTATTTTGGATTACATTTTATAGCCAATAAAATTTCATAATGAAAGTCACTGTGCAGGAAAAATAATATACTTTAGAAAAAAATCACTTTTATGGCAAATTTTACAAGAGAATGGGATTTGTTCTATTGAGATATTTTTGTCTTACATATATTTTAGCATAAATTATTCAGTTACCCACATTCCCTCATCTTTCAGGTTTTTATTTTATACAGTTTTACTAACCACAGTGCTCTTTACAAAGGTTTTTGTCTCCCTATTTTAATCTGTATGTAAGTTTGCTTGAGTTACTAATGAAGTCCCAAATTCACATAGGCGATGTCTTGGTTCTGTAAATTATAGAATTGCATATAGAGACACCGTGTGTGCAAGTATCACATTCCCTACCAAGGGCTCTACTCTTCTTATTTCAAGTGGTGCCAGTCCACAAATTTCACCTAATTAAAAAGCACACAAGTCATATCACAAAATTGCATTTGCCCACCAGGAGCCCCAAATTCAGATCTTTAGCACAAAGAGACTGTTTCTATACAGAAAAGCCAATTAATACCTAATTTACAATATTCTATATTGTCATTTTGATATTTAATTTTAAATTAAATTATATGCTTTCCATATTACATTTTAAATCAAATATAATTATTATGTTTCCAGGTTAAAGTTACATAAACTCATATTATAAAACTTCCAGACAATGTGGAAAATATTTTAAAACTCTGGAAATCACCCATATGAGAGTTATTCCTTAATAGTATTCTTAGTAACTATTATTTGAGACAACTCTTATTACTAGCAATACTGTGATGCACGATCTTGCTCATTTATCTTCTCATAGTTATAGAAAGTGTTTTTATAAAATGAATTACTAGTATTGCTGGTCCAAGGACATACACGTTTTAAATTTTGATGACTTTACTAGGTCCATTTTCCAATAGGTTGTATCGATTCACAGTTCTGTTAAATTGTGCAAAGCTGTGGTTCCCTATACCCTTGCCAGCACTAGATGTCAACAGATGTTTTAATAATTGCCAGCTGATAACTGAAGAATGCTTTCTTGCTCTTTTGATTTTTATTTACTTATTGTGAGTGAAAATAGAAAGCAAGTTTACACTTTCTGGAAAGCTAGGCAAAATGGCTTTGGGACGAGAAGGATAATAAGAGCTCACTAAAAGAGAAACTTTACATTTGCTGATGTCCAAATTTTAGTTTCTACACAAACACCTCAAGAGAAAATAACATTTGGTCTCATTCTTTATACTTCTTCTTGAAAGAGTTATAATAGCTTTGGTCCAAACTTCCAACCTTAAATCCAGAATCCAGTTTCAGTGTTTGCCAGCCGTTTCTAAGTAGTGGGCATAAGCTGATAATTTCATGTTCTTTTCACCTAAACTCAGTGAAAGGAGAAATTAAATTGTCCCTGTCCTCCAGATGTTTATATTTGATATACATTCTAACAATAGCTAAATTATTATTGCACTAAAATATAAGCTGACAATAAAATACCTCAACAGTGAGAATTCAACTTTAATGAAAACTTGGCTTATGAAAAATTCACAAAGCATGGTTATTTATTGAGATTCTTGCTTTCTCTATTACATGCATTACAATACATACACACAGCAAATTAATAGAAAATTCTATTACTAGCGTGAATTTTATACAAAATTAACTCACACACTTTTTGTTTTGATTTTATACATGGTAGAAACTACGATTTTAAAATAAATCTCAAAATGACATTTAAGGTATGTGGTACTAATAATTGTTTTTAATTTTTGGAAATAGTTTACAGATTTGTTTTTGTAAAAAATACTTTCAAAGGTTTTTATTATTTTCTTTTATTAAATAGATTTTTAAAAGTGGAATCTTTTTTATGAGAAGTTACGTCTCACTTCCTTATATAAATAATTTGTGTGAAAATTGTGTGCCTTATTGAGAAATGAGAAAGGATTATGGCTTCCTTAATTGAATATTGCCTTTTCCTCCTTTTCTACTGATAATCAAAATCAATACAAAGAACTTAAATGATCAAGCTAGAGTTCATTGAAAATAACAAGCACCAGAAAACCATGTGGAGTATGATCACTGTAGTGTCACAGAAGAAGCCATTTTTGTGTACACTTTTTGTCTATATGCCTCTGTGATCTTGTATATTCAGATAGAAAAAAGTGTCAGCAATGTGGTGATATATGAATCAGAGCATCTGGGGGGAAAAACTTCTAATTTGGGGTTAATAATCTTCAAATTGCTTGACAATGTTAAGTTGAGCACTATTACATTCATCATACAAACTGCTGTTTTTGATAAATAATCTTTATTATAACAAAAATAAAAACGATCACTTACTCTGCTACACTCTACCTTATTCTTCAGTTTTCTTATTCTACCTTCTTCCTGCTCATACCTGTTAGAATATACCTAATACGCTTAACTTCTCAATGATTGGACCTGCTTCTCTGTAGAGAAATTAAACCGAATCATCTCTCTTCAAGAAAAAGAAAGCATTTTAAAACATGACCTTTTAAAGGTCCGATTATTTTCTTCTCCAGGTTAGGTGTCCCCAATTTCTTAAACCCTGTGGCTTCCAATCTCTTCAACATTCCAGTCATCCTCTAGGTGTTATCCACCCTTTCAGCAATTCTTAAAATGCATCCTAAGGAACTGAATGTAATATTCAAGACACGGTCTGAGCAGTTCAGATTATAGTAGAAACTATTACCACCCTTGAACTTGACTCTCCGACTCTATTAATGCGGTTTAAGAATGCATTAACTTTTTAAAGCGTCTGTTAACACCGTATTGGCTCATATTGAGCTGGTAGTCAAATAAAACCACAGGAACTTTGCCATAAATTTCCCTATCCTGTAAATGTGCAATAAACAAGGGTGTACATTAGCCCAGTAAAATTTCATTTGATTAGTTTTAGCCCATAGTTCTAACCTACAAGTCTTTTTTTTCAAGCATGCAGCTATCATTACCCTTTCTAGCTGTGCATCACCCACAGAAGTGGAAAGCGTTTCTTCTTTCATCATTATAAGTAATGATCAAATTGCTGAACAAAAAATAGCCAAGTGGAGGATTCTAATTCCAGAGATATCCATAGGGTTCGCATCAGTCTATTACTAAATACTCTTTGGATAGTTGTTCAATTAGTTAGGAACAAGCAGACTGCTGATATTTTTCCATATTATTTTTAAGAATATTAAGAGAATCTACATGAAATGTCTGATGTAAATATAAATACACATTTCTTTGGCCTTTCTCAGAAACCATTTTACAACTGATATTTACAATATATTGTTAGGCACAAAAAAGTGAAATTTTGTTCCAGCTGGGATATCTTATAGAAATATAAATCTTTGATGCTGTGATCCTAAACTTTTCAACTCCTATTTATTTATATAACTATAATGAGAACTTCATTATCTTTTAAATTCTATTTAAATAAATAAAAACTTTAATTGTATATCTGTTCTATTTAAAGCTTATGAGAAACATGTGTTACCATTATGGGCAGTTGTGTAGTAATTAAAAGCACAGATCTTCCAACCAAAGCTGCTTGTTTTCAACATCTATCTCCGCCACTTAAAATCGTTTAACCTAGAGTGAATTACTCAGACAAGCTGTGCCTTTGTTACCTTATCTATAAATGGTAATAATAGTATTTCCCTCAAAGGGATTAAATGTGTTAATATATGTAAAGTACCAAGAAAAAATGCTGGCACCTGGTAAGTTCTAAGAACGTGCAATTAGTAATATCATTATGACATTTTTAAGGGGAAAATACTGTATTATATTGTCTCTAAAGGAACAATTCTGACATGTTGATATTTTTTCTTAAATTATTTCCACTCTGTGGATGGCAAACAATGTATCTCTTTTCTCCTCTTAGGACATACATCACCACATTCTAATACTTCTATCTACTCACTGAAACAGTATATTAGTGGCTAACATTGTCCCTATAACTACTATTCTCACTATGAAGTGGAAATGATTCCTGGACTACACTCATAAACTCTCATAAAAACTGTAGGGGGGCATTGGTAGGTAGAGAAAGAATGTGTTTGGGACTCTGGACTCTCAGGATTCAGGTAGAAACCTCTGCCTCCATCCATCTACATGCTTTCCATAGCAGCTGACTTCCATATCACTGGGAATGCCACAGTTCAGAACTGGAAAACTGGGCAGAGGTCAATACCTTCATCATGATCTATGGCAGTGGTTCTCAACCTTCCTAATGCCATGCCCCTTTAATACAGTTCTTCATGTTATGGCTTAAGCCCAAGAGTTGGAGGTTGCTGTGAGCTGTGATGACATGGCACTCTACTGAGGGTGACATAGTGAGACTCTGTCTCAAAAAAAAAAAAATGTTATCCTAAGGGATGTGACTCCGGTATGTATTAGAATTAATTTACTTACCTGTGTTAGAGAGTAAGTTACTTAAGACTACCCTGGTGTGAGGAAGTTGACCCCACTTTCAAGTCAGACATGTCAGTCAGCTGAAAGCCATTCCCATGGTCCCAAGGTGTTGACTTAGGGGACTACTGGTTCCAGAAGGTGGATACCATCTCCTTTTCTAAAGAGATTATACCCTTCCTTCTAGTGTCTTTCTCCTTTGCTGTGAGGACATTTCTCTAGTTCTAGAGAAAGATGCCTCGTGGGGTATTTTAGTTTAAGGACCCAGAATTGTAGTGGTGGACAGTTTTCCATTCAGAAGGGCACAGTCACATTGTACTCCACATATGCATGAATGTATTCATGATCTATGTGTATTTGACATAATAATAATAAAAAAAGATTTAAGTAGATCTGCGAATGTATTTAGTACATAAATGATATTACCACTAAACTCCTCCAAGGTTTCCATAATTAATGATATTAAAAGTCTTGTAATACTTATGTATCATACCTATACTTGTGACCCACAAATCATGTGTGACCCACATTATTTTTTCAATCTCATTGAGATTGTTCGATCCCTTGAATCATACAGGTTTGAATTATCTGGACACTGTTTTAGCAATAGAAATCAAACATCTAAGCCTTCTCTCTCTGGTAGATACACAATGGTGCTTCTTCTAACTACTCATAGGTCAGGAACCAGTTATCCAAGGTTTTTGTTTTTTGTTTTGAGGTTGAGAGCAAACTCAAGCTGGGATTTGAGAAACATTTATGTAAACATTCTTGATTTCCTATGTAAATGCAAAAAAAATTTTGAGAAAAGTTCTACTTTAAATGTTCCTTGGTATCTAAGACAGTCCACCTTAGATTTGAAAAAAATTCTAATGCTTATAAACATATTAATAAATATGCTAAATTTTAAAACATATAAAAGGTATATACATATACACTTATGGAGATGGGCCCCAATGGGATACAAATCTAAATTTCAAAACTGCCAGAGAGATGGGAATCTGTAAACCAAATCATATAATTAATGAGGGTAAAGTTTTCAACTCCCAAACTCTTATTTGTAGCATGATATAACACTATTCTATAGTCACAATTTTTTTACTATCCTATAGGAATTGTTTAAAAAGAACTAAAAAGGTAGGTAAAGATATAAAATGTTAAAAAAAAAACTGAAAATATTACTGAATATGAACATCAATGCATCCAAAGAAATGTATTTGAATAAAAAGATGATAGATTTTAAGGCAAATGAAGGGACTGTAGATTTTCTTTTATAGGAACTGTGGTGTTACCCACTTGCTCAAGGGTCGATGGGAATATGGATAAACTACTTATATGTGTTAAGACTTTTCCATCAGTCAAGTTGTCATCAGAGGAGAAGTGATTTGGGGCGAGAGACGGGATCACTCGCTGAAGCAGGAGGGAATGCTACAAAGGATGTTCTTGTCAGAGCATTTGCCTTCCCAACATACCTTGTCCCCTTGTCCTTAGGGAAAATTCACCTCTTGCAGTTGGTTATATTCAAGAGCCTGAGTTGATTTTCAACATTTTGGTAGAGGGAACCAACCCAGATAGCTATTAAAAAATACCCCGTGTTAGAGTAGTCTTACTATGTATATGCAAGAACACAATTTATGTGAATATTAACCTTGGCTCTTCATTTCCCTTTTGATGACTGAATAGCTAAAAAGAAAGAAAAATGCAACTCAAATAAATTTTTGAGTTAATAATTAAAGCATTATATTTTTTAAAAATCCATCAACATTCACAGTATTTTGAGCGAATTGTAATTAATTGACTCCTAGAGTTGCTAGTAATTGGTTTTCAGTCCAATAATTACACTACCAACTCTGTGTTGGGGTTCTTTTTGTGATTCTTAGCATCACAGAATCACACATGTGGACCCAGAGCCTTATCCAGAGTATGCAGCTTCCCAGAAGTCACTCATGATCTGAAGGGAGAAACTGTAGGATTTTCTTCATTCTCTCTTTCTCTTTTTTTTTTTTTTTTTTAAGTCAGAGTCTTGCTCTGTTTCTCTGGCTAGAGTACCATGGCATCAACCTAGCTCACAGCAAACTCAAATTCCTAGGCTTAACAATTCTCCTGCCTCAGCCTCCCTGGTACCTAGAACTACAGACACCTGCTGCAATGCCCAGCTAGTTTTTTGTAAAAAAGTTTTAGTATTGGGTAGAAGGGATTTTGCTCTTGCTTAGGATGGTCTCAAACACATGAGCTCCAGGGATCCTCCTGCCTCAGCTTTCTAGAATGCTAGGATTACAGTCATGAGCCACCATGCCCAGCCAGAAATTTTAATCTGAATATAAAATAACAACTTTCTGGGTATGCCCCAAATAGTGTGTTTCTTATTAGAGTTATTTTCCAAATTTGGAATTGTGCACTTATTAACTAGCATATGCATAACATACACGAGATGATGTAGGTTCAATTTTTCTTAAGACTAGAACAGAGAAATTATAAATTTTGCTAGCCTTTCAATTTGCCTTCTTAGAAAATGGATTGCATATTCTTTTTCTCCTAGTAAATTAGAACTAAAAATAGGTTTTGGCTCAGTACAAGTTATTTTGTTTTTTTAAAGCATAAAGAACTTTTAAAAGTTCTAATTTCTATAAGCACATTTAGTTTTACATAACAAGCTTGATGTGGCATAACCAATAAGTTCTTTTAGAAAATATCTAAACATCTGAAATTTAGGCAGCTAACTTTCTATCAGGCACTGTACTTTGGAGATGTGGTATTTAAAACTAACTTGCTAATCAAGGAAGCCAGACTAGAGATTTAATTGGAACGCTTATGCTCCATCATCAACTACAATCAGAAATAAACGTAGCATCTTTCACATAAGACATTTGGTTATAACTAAATGAAGCTTTGGGCTTTGACAAACACAATGTCTTTATTATATTAGAAAAAATCAGAGTCTAGGTATATGTCGCCTTCTATTAAAAAGTCTTACATTTGCAAACTGCAGTATATTACTAAGAAAAGGGCACAACTTAACACAAAGGAGATGGGAGTGTCCAGCTAGCTCTGTATTATCATCACATTTGGACTTCTGTAATATTTTGTGCAATCATTAAAAAGCAAGGTAACAGCAATATTTTAGCCACCTCAACACCTAGAAGATTTCTATTACTTTGGCTAAAAACATTTTCCTTGGTTGATTGGTTGACAATATCCAAAGGATAATTTTAGGTCCTAAAGAATTAAACACAGGTCTGTTTTTATGAGGTGGGACGGATTGGAAACCGTTCTTTCTGCTTGTTCCAGTGAAATTGGAAATGAAAAGAATGTGTGTCATATGAGGGACAAGTGTCATGAAGCCCATCTGAATTATACTTCATACCCCTCTTTATAGCCTAATGTTCAACAATATCCATTTTCCTGGCAGTATTGCACCCATCAAAAACAAGTTATTGACACTTATATCTCATATATAAATCAAGCCAGGCAGACAAAGCAAGGAAGGTGGTTTCAGAGAGATCGCATGATGGAGTCAAGTAATGGATTTGTTTTTCACCTCTAGGATATTTCTTTAATACTTTTCTGAACAATGGCAAAAGTCATTCCAATTAAATGGCCTTAAAATAAGATATAAAGCAAATTCAGGTGATCTCATTCTGTCTTGCGTGTCAAGAGGTTGACAGCACAAAATTGAGCAGAAATAGTTTAAATTTAGCATTCTTCACATATGTGTACAAGGACTGAGAACAGAAATTGGATTTGCTTCAGTGGAGTCAATTAAGAAAGACTCAACAAGGAGGGTTGAAGTGCATTGACAGGGCACTGGGAATTTGGAGTATTGACTGGCACTGGCTTGGGTACAAATTAAGTAAGGCAGGCTATTTCTGACATTAATTGTCATCTTCAACTGAGATATTATAATAATAGATAAGTGATGATTATGATTATAATAATAATAATAAAAGACAAATGTAATGAAGAGACACATTCACCAGTGATCAGCTAACAGGCGGTCATGTCAGACTCATTCTGATTTTAAGGTTTCTGGTCATACAGTTTATTTCACACAGTTTGTTCTGCTGGGACTCCAGTCACCACACCTCATCCCATTTCTTGGTGCTATTCATATAATATGCTTTCTGCTCTAAAGAACTGAGCAGCAGCTAAAAATATAAAAAAGAAGTTTTTCTTTGTTCATAGCCATGGCAAAATCTTTAGTCTGCTCTGGCCTACTCAGTGAGTCATTCAATGTCCTTCTGTTGCTGATCATCAGCTTTGAGACCTGAAATGGTACAGAGGAGTCATTTGTGTCACTAACAGATGTTTGCCATGAGATGGAAAGCAGGGAGAACTTGCAGTGCGGAGAACACATTTATCCAAACACATCAACCACCAAGTCTTCTCGTATTTTGTGTCTTGCCCCCTTTATTAAAAGCTTCTAGATTAGGAAAAACCTTCCATAAAGAAAATGTAAAATAAATGTGCCTTTTCAAAGATTTGGAGAATTTAGAATACTTCTAAGTTACATAGTCTTTGGAAGGAAACAAATAAAAATAAAGCTAAAGTGAATCAAATTTTATACTATCTTCCTACACTGGTTTCCACTTTTTTCCTCCATAAAATATTTAAAATAATCATAGTAATAATCTTAAAATGGATTATTTTGAAAAGATATTTTAATGCAAATATATGGGCACTGCTCAGTGGCTTAGGCCTGTATTCCTAGCACTCTGGGAAGCACAGATGTGTGGATTGCTTGAGTTCAGGAGTTAAAGACCAGCCTCAGCAAGAGTGAGACCCCCATCTCTACTAAAAGTAAAAAAAATTAGCCAGGCATTGTGGCAGTTCCAGCTACTTGGAAAGCTGAGGCATGAGGATCGTTTGAGACAAAAAGAGTATGAGGTTGCTGTGAGCTGTTATGACGCCATAGCATTCTACTCTAGGGTGACAGAGTTAGAGACTCTGTTTAAAAAAAAAAAAATTGAATAGGCTTGTCTTGCAGTTATTGGTATCTCAGCTCTGCTTGCAAATAACATTTTCCAGATTTTGTTTTGCTATTTTTTACACAATTCAAAGTCATGAGTTAGTTTTATAAAGAAAATGAATATTACTGCTATTCACTTAGCAAGAAAAAATCAGAGAAACAGGTCGATGAAAATATTAACCTAAGACTACATAACCTAGGCACCGTCTGGACAAAATGCTTTTAAGAATCCATTAAGTTTTGGCCTGGGAAGAATTGCTGTAAATACCCAATCTAGCAAATTTCAATTACCCAGAAAAAAAAAAATCCTTATTTATTCAGTAAGGGAATATTTTTAAATATTTAAATTTTAGGCTTTTATTTATATAGTTTAGAAAAGTGAGGAAAAAAGTGTTTCCTACATTCTAGTCTGCATTCATGGCTTTGTCCTACATTTGCTCTCTCCAAACTGAACATTTCACTCTAATAATTAGAAGTACATTTTTCTCCACACGATGCCGTATGGTTCTGAAGATCTATGTTTTCCGATGGTGTATACACAAGGGCTTGGTTTTGTACCTAGATGGCCTGGAATGAGGAACTAGAAACCAAGGAAAGGAGGTTTCCCCCCCATCACTGGTGAACTTTGTGTCTGTAGCCCACATTTTTCAATGCCAATGTTAGCATTCTCTCAGCCTGCTGCCTCATCTCAGAAAATCTCAATGGCTCCCATCTCTCTATAATTCAAGTAGCCAACCTAACAAACATGAATGACAATCATAAGTCACTTCAGGTATGAGCAGGTGACAAAGTGGGTGGAGCCAAGGGAGGGATGTTGGCGTCAAATCAAATGGCCCTAACTTCTTTTTATAATATGGTTAATTTCAGTCTATGTATTACTAAAACTTCTATTTTTTCAAGATAAGCCAGAATTCCTGAATGTTTCTGCAAGTCACCCAGTTAATTTTTTTTTAAATGTTAGTGACTTTTAAATAGCCCAGCTCAGAATAAACTACAAAGGTCAGTAATCAACAGAGGCCAGTTGAAGATGGTAAATGTGAAGGAGGGGCCCCCACGCAAATGCAAAGGCGGCAGTCATGGTGGAATACGATGTTCCCCAAAGGCAAAGCAACAAAGCAGGAATGAGCAGAAAGCAGTACTTGGGCTTCTCCCTCCACCACTGTTCTGTCTCTTGCTGGTACATTTCATTGCTAATCTAAGACGACTCTTCATCAAGGGCAACTCAGGGAGATAATCTGGCATGCTGTGACCTCTTATAGCTTGAAGCAGAGCAGAAAAGGATAAACAACGGGTCTAGAAGGGCAAATAGAATAGCTAGAACATTTTAGTCAATGTATACCATGACTTCCAGGGCACGGCATTTTTAATGGATGGATGGATGGAATAATAATGGCATAAAGTGATGAAGAACTTGGATATTGCATGCAGTTTGCATTGTAGCCATAGTGCTTTCTTGCTTTCTTTCTTTCTTTCTTTCTTTTTTTTTTTTTTTGCAGTTTTTGGCCAGGGCTGGGTTTGAACCCACCACATCCGGCATCTGGGGCCAGCGCCCTACTCCTTTGAGCCACAGGTGCTGCCCCAATGGCTATAGTACTTTCTAATGTGTCTTGAATTAGTTGCTCAATCTCAGTTTATTTATCTGAAAAAGAGATAATAATAACAACTATGTCATAGGGTTATTTAAAAGATTGCATTATATAATGTGTATGAAATTCTTAGGCCTAAGCGTGACAGATAACAAGTATTAACTATAATTACTTGTTCTGTTTCACTTTGCCAAATGCTTCTGCTGGGCTGGGTTATTGGCCTAGCATAGAATCAGATTTTTGGAGGGATAAAACAAAATCAGAGGTATTAACCAGATGAGCCTGCTGGGTGTGAGACAAAAAGGAGACAAGAAACACTTTTATTGGAGTACTTATCTTCACTGTTGCCAAAAAGTTGTGATAGATCAGAAAGGGAACATCTGTGGTTGTCTTCTTGTGTTCAAACCCTAAACTGTAAGACATTCTTAAGAGTAATTTGGAAACTGCTATGTAATATATTTTTTCAATAGAAATATACTTTCCAAAATTATTAGGTTGGGCACAGTACCAATGCCTATAATCCCAGGAGTCTGGGAGGCCGAGGCAGGTAGATGCCCTGAGCTCAGGAGTTCGAGACCAGCCTGACCAAGAGTGACACCCCATTTCAGATTTTCAGGGGAGCACCTGTAGTCCTAGACAGGTGTTGAGGGGAGTGCCTGTAGTTCCAGCTATTCCTAAAGCCAATCAGGGTGATCTTTGAAGCTCAACAGTTTGAAGTTGCAGTGAGCACTCTATTCATAGACAGAGTTAGACTCAGTCTCAAGATGGAAAAAAAAGAAAAAATAGGGCAATGCCTGTGGCTCAAAGGAATATGGCACTGGCCCTGGGCCAAAAACTGCAAAAAAAAAAAAAAAAGAAAGAAAGAAAATAAAGAATAGAAAAATATTAAAACCTGAGCTAAGGCTAGACTTTTTTTTTTCTTTTGCAGATTTTGGCCAGGGCCAGGTTGGAACCTACTACCTCCGGTATATGGGGCCTGTGCTCTACCCCTTTGAGCCGCAGGCACTGTCCAGGCTAGACTATTTATAGAAAGTACAGTTACTTGAATCAAGAAGGCCAGCAGGGCCAGAAATAAAAGATAGCCACTAAGGCAGTGATTTCCAACTCGTCTGCTGCGGCACACTGGTGTGCCACATTTGCCCCTCTCCACCACACTTAGTTCTCCAGCCCTGGCTTCCCTGAGTCAGAGGCACCAACACCCCTGGGCTGCAAAGCAAGGTGAGCCAGGTCCTGGGGGGTCTGGTACAGCCTGAGCTAGAGCACCTCCCTGCCTATATCAGTTAGGCATTGGCATTATTTGAGGAGTTTAAAACAAAACAAAAGATGAAGGACACAACTACAGCTCAGACTTGAACTTTCCAAAAGCAAACTATGTAACCTAGTCAATATGCACCCCCATGTTAATCTGAAATAAAAAATGAAATAAAAGTAATTGTGCCAGAATTCTGTTGCAGATCAAATAACTAAAGGTCTCTATGGGGAAGTTCAGAATCAGAAAGTCTCTAGTGGTGAAGTTCAGCATCAGTCTTTTTTGAAATTTTCTTAGATGGTGACAGTTCGTAGCCAGGTGAATATCCTCCTAGACTTCTGAGTCACACGAACACTTTTAGGCCTCTGGTTCTGTATGACATAGTCCACAATGCATTTAAAACCACAATAAAAGACAAAAGACATTGTTCAGAGATATACAATGGGAGGTGGATGATTAGAGTTAATAGAACAAATTTTAATGGAAGGTATGTAATTTAAGAATAAGGAGAGTTTTACTAGATATGTATTTTTTCTTTGAACCATAGAATTCAAGAGTTAGGAGAAATGACAGAGCATGTCTAATACATGATGCATCCTGGATAGAAGGTATTTCGAAGTTCCTCAATTTACTGCATCTCTGCCCACTACCAGCTACTATAAAAATGAGAAAACTGAGCCCCAGCAGAGGAAAGCAAGAAAAGCAAACTGATGGAAGTTGGTTAGTAAGGAGTAAGGTCACTTTCCAGTTCTCCTGACAATGGAGCCCCTGCTGTTACACCTTCTTTACATTTTAACATTTAAACCAAGCCTTTCAAAATAAACATGATGATTCCATATTTCGTGGGGGAAAAATGGTCTGGATTGTTCTACTGTCATTTTGGTTACACTAGGAACTACATTTCCCAGAATCTTCCCCTATGTGGGACAGAATTGGCTGAAGGAGAAGCTTGGGAGGTTATAGGGAAGCGGCAGGCATTGCTCTGAGAATACTAGGGTCAGATGTGGTCGAGAGACAGATGCATACATTGTGGAAGATTTTACATTTTTCTTCCTCTCCTCTCTTCATTTCCAGCTTCCCCCCCGCCCAAACTTCTGGCACTGTTGACCTATAGCAACCACAGCCCCATCTCTGGACACTGGGCTATGAACTCACAGAGCTGCAGGTACTAAGCAGCCACGAGCCTTCTGTGGGCTCCCCATCAGCTCCCCCTAGTGGTCTCATTCTGCCTGCGAGCTCTAACTTGTCCACCCACATTAGGACTTCAATGAATCTCCAACAATTAAAAAAAAAAAAAGTTTAGAAAAGTAATAAGACAAAATGAAAAAAAAAAAGGCAATCTTCAGAGAGAGAAACTACAGTAAGGTAATGCAAAATAAAACCAATAAACCTAAAAAAAGAGAGAGATGTTTCTCTGATGTTCAATTTCTCTTTGTGGACACTTGTTTCTAGTGCCATCCAACTGTGTAGGATCCTTGAATATTGTTTCTGCTTTCATGAGTGAACTTTGATATGAGTGCAAGAGGTAATAAAACAGCACTTTTGACTTACATACATGGTGGGTTAACCCAAGGGTAACCCGGGGGTGTGTGTGATAATATTTACTCTCAAAATGCTCGAATACATAGTGGCTCTCATAGGTACTAATTAATTCCTGCTTCATAAAGAAAAAAATGGAGTTCAATTCAGAAATAAAGTAGCTTCAGTTCAGGAAAAACGAAGGCCACTTTTACCAAGTCATCGACTGCCAGCCACTCCCACCCCAGCGCCTCCATCTCCTCTTACAGACAGTCCTCAGATGGATGAATACCGACGCTGTTGTGAAATTCTGCTAATTAGACAAGTCACCTCTGAAATATTCATTTGGATTACTTTACAGAGATGGATATTAATGGCTTGCTAGCTTTGAAAAAAAATGTTCTCTTTGATCTCAGAAAGTTGGGTCCTATGCTTTGACGAAGGAAAATGGACTAGAGAGAAAGAAGTCTGCGCATTTCCTATTCATCCAAGTAATTATGGTAAAGTGGGTTTTCTTTTATTTTGGTGGTTAGATTTAAAGATACAGAGCGAGTAACTGTAATCATCCTTTCAGGAGTCATTCTGAAAATCTCATTAGGCCACAAATGTCTCAATCTGACCAACTCAATATGGTTCCATTCTAAAAGGTTATATCAAGAAATGTAGAACCATTTCAGCAAACAAGATACAAGAAGTCTTCAGGCACTTTAATGGAAAGCATTAACAGAAACAGGCCCTGTTCCTATGTTAAGGGACCAGGAATATTTAATGGTGGATTAATGAAAAATGGAAAGCTACAGTTCTTTGGAACTTAAAAACACTAATAACAGCATAGTTCGCCAATTTTAATATGCAAAGATAACATCACCTTTGTGTTGCCTGCTAACAATTCCCGGGCTCTACTTTCTGAATATTCTTATTTGGTCACATAGGATGGGACCTGTATTAGTTATCTATTGCTGCATGACAAACTAGCCCCAAACTAGAAAGTAACAAACATTTATTAGCTCACATTGTGTCTAAAATCAGAAATATCGATGTGATGGATTTGGCTTCGAGTTTCTTATGAGGTTGCAGTTAATCAGTCAGCTCCACTTTCATCATTGGAAGAGCTGAATGGAGCTGGAGGAGCTATTTTTGAAATGTCTTACACATTCGGCTGTTGGCAGGTGGCCTCAGTCTTCATTAATTCTTTCCAGAAGACTTCAGCTCCTTGCCACCTGGGCTTTTCTGTAGGTCTTCTCTACATGGCAGCTGACTTCCACCAAAGTGAGTCATCTGAGAGATAGAGCTAAGAGACCAAGATAGAACTCATAGTGTCTTTTATATCCATTCTCAGAAGTGACCTACCATCACTTCTACCATATTCTATTAATCATACAGACCTATCCTTATAAAATAAGAGAGGGAATTACCCAAGTCCCTGAATACCAGGAGGCAGAAATCATTGCAGGCCATCTTTGAGGCTGCCTTACACAGGGTCCAAAGTATACTTGAATAAGTAAGTCCCTATAAGTATTCATTTCCATGTGGCCTGTGGCCCATTGTTTGATAAAGGAAAAAGGTCTATAGGGTGTATAATTCATTCATCTGTTCATTCAATCAACAAATAATATGATTTTCTGGGATTATTCATAGGGAATATTGTTTATCACTGGAATAAAAAGCCTTTGAAATCTGGCTAAATTCACTCTGGAGATTCTGTCAAAGGCATGAATAGAATTAGAAAAAGACACTGAGGCTGATGTATACTTTTACCTGGAAACTTTGAAGCACCCTTATCAAGGAAAGTAATAATTTGGTAACATCTTAAAACAGTGAAGATCTTTAGGCCAGGATTTGTGAGTAGTGCAAATAAGGGGGCTTTCAGTCTTCAGAAGACACAGTCATTGATAAAGAAGGCCTTCTAGAGAGGGAAAGAATAAAAGAACTCAAAGAGCTTTGCTGCAGTGATGACTGCCACATAAGTCACAGCTCTCCAACATACTCTAATTAATGAAACCCAAATGCATAAGAGAAGGAAGATGCTTCCGAAGTTGGCAAGAAAAGTAGATCCAGAGAAGTTGTAAAATCACCCACTAGGACCTTGGTAACTAGTAGAGGTAGGAGGTTAATCCATTTGATAGAAGCTGGCTTGTTAGAGACAGAAAGGTGGCAGCTCCTGCAAGTCTCGAGAGCAGAACTGAAGTTCATGAGTTTGCTATTTCACTTGATTCAGTCCTGGACACCAGCACTTGGTCATCCTTTCATACCCTTCGTGTTAAACATTGATAACAGGGATTAGAAGCTCTAGACTAATGGAAAGATGCAGGAAAGGAGTCTTTAGCTTCTTACAAAAAGATGTTCTCTGAGAAGTATACCACTTTTCAGTGTAAACAGGCCAGTCAGAGACAAGTTTCAGTAGTACATATTTAAACTGAAAAAAACCTTCTCATCTGCATGCCTATTAGCACCAATTAAGGGCAACAAGCAAGTGATTGTCAATAGTTTTATAATTTTTCTTGTAATTTTCAGGCTTACTACATATCTGAGGTAAGCAAGCAGCAAGGATGCTGATGATTCTTTCAATACTCTCACACTCAGCCCCTGAAAAATGTCTTGATTCAACAATTCAGGGACATTTAGAACTTCCATTATTTGGGACACAGGGACTGCATAATATAATAAATGAAAACTTGTAGCAGTTCGCAGAAAACCATGCTTGCAGTGGTTTTAGATAAGTCTTTACATCAGCCCAGAGTTGTTGCTAAGGACTTGTGCAAAACAGAGTGGACAGATATGGATATCAAGGTCAAAGGAATCTTAAATCAAATCTTAAATCAAAAAATATCTTAATACCTCTGATTGAGAGAACAAAGCCTCTTCTTGGGAGAACTAATAATATAATTTGTAATTGGTCTAAATCAAAACTAATTAATATGGAATAGAAGACTATGTGACCAAAGTCAGGGGTAACAGAAAAATTATTGTTGCCTCATGAATACTGAGGCTTCCCTCTGAGAGTCCCAGCAGGTTTCAGGGTCTATTAGGGGAAGGAAAGAAGCTGAGAACTTGTATGAACCTGACATAGAGCAATGAAGACAGAAAATATACGTTTCTCTTTACTGTTCAAACTTTTAAGCACACATTGGGCAAACTCAAAATAAACCTCCTAATGAGGGACCAGGAAACGATCAAAATCATGCACTGTTCCTCAGAGATTTGAATCTCTGTGATGAAATGGTTCTAAATCTTGACCAGTAGTTTGCATGGATTCAAAAAGGCTTTTACACTAATAGCTAATGCCTTAACTGTAAGATAACAGTTAACACACCATGTTGTCAAATTCCACTGGTGGTAATGTTTCTTTTGCTGTTACCGTCTTCACCAACTAAAAAGATCTTCCCTATGGCATTCTAACATACTCGGGTTTTGCTCACTTTCTTAGTACCTCAATTTTTATGCTAAGTTCTCAACATTTCAGAAATTTCTGGTGACAAATTTAGAAAGTTTTCAAGGTGGTACACACCCATAGACTTCAGATAACATTTTTTTCAATTATGTCTAAAAACACAAAAGTATACAACTTAAAGTTGAAGGGAAGCTTGACATTATAAAGTACAACCATGCTTCTGATTGCTGAAATCCATTTTTCTCTTCTGGTCATCCAGTTGCTATCTGAACAGCTCTTATACTGGGGAACCTGATTTCCCGAAAGAAAATAATTTCATCTTTAGAAAGTTCTTATACCGAGGCAAAATTAGTTTACCTGAAATGTGTGTTGTTTTTTTTTTTTT
>NW_003852664.1:494805-618647 GCF_000181295.1 Otolemur garnettii | reverse complement strand
GGATTCGAACCCGCCACCTTAGGTGTATGTGGCTGGCGCCTTAGCCGCTTGAGCCACAGGCGCCGAGCCTGAAATGTTTCAACACTGTTTTTTACCTTTGAAACTATATATAAGATGAACTTTCATATATGAATTTTGATGACAGTCATCACATTTTTATTGCATCTTCATTTATCCAACATAAACATTGGGATCCCTTCAAATAACATATTTTAATTCTTTTGTGGAGCTGGTTGATCTGGTCCTCATATGTTGCAAGTTCTCCATTTTAACTCTAATGTTTAAGTTCTCAGAATGGAAGGCCTGTTTCCCAAGTGAGGACTGGCTACCAGTAATGAGAGAGGCACTCTTATATCTTTAACTGAAATAATCTCTCTCTGAGTAATAAGTTTTGCTGACACCACATCAATTGTATATACAACGCTTATTGCCTTCCAAATCCCCTAGACAGATCTTTAAAGTGGATCTCTCCCTCACCTGCTTAATGCTTATGTGAGTTTTTTTAAGATGCATATGTATATGAGTTACCAGTCAATATAGCCATTACTCAAACACCATTCTTATATAGCCATTACTCAAACACCATTCTTATATAGCCATTACTCAAATATTTCAAAATATTTTTTATTTCTAATTCAGTTCTCCATTGTATCAACTATCCTTCCTAGTTTCATGTACTCATAAATGTGACAGGGTTACTGTCTCTATCTGAGCTTTACTGAAATATTGCCTAGGGCTTTAAGTGGGCTTTCAGCATTGGTCTTGAATCTCACTACATTTCTCTGATTAACTACAGCTACCAGTATCTTGCTCATTTAATCTTCTCAACCATCTGTGACAAACACATTATTATTTCAATTTTACAGAAAAGAAGAGAGTTAGAACAGTGATCTATCTGTCCAAGGCAGTAATGTGGTAAAGCCCACTCCTATGGGGTCATGAGAGCGAATTGTCCACATTTCTTCTCAACTCTGCCTCCAGTAATATCATGCTGTAAATCTTGAGGTTGGCCACAGGTTGCTTTATTTTCTTATACATCAAGGAAATAAAACACTGGAAACTATTTTTCCCTAAAGAGCTAGTTATTAGACATTTAACAGCATATCAGTCTTCCAATGACTTGCCATCCATAGAAAACAGAACCAGGTCTTGAACTAATACCTTCCTTTGTGTCCAAAAAAAGTTTCAAGGTCTTTCTAATGTGTTATATTGTATTTCTGAAATCAGGTTTTGATGGTGAATAAAAGTCAGAGATGATGAATTTCATGGGAAGCTGAGTTTGCTGAGGTACTATCAATTCATGAGTGAATTAAATGTGGTATTTTTATACTATGTAATACTACTCAGTCATATAAAGAGATGACTTAATACTCTTTCCAACAGAATAAAAAAATTTGAAGGACAAAGATATAGGGAACCATGGGATAAAAATCCCACTTGTTTCATACTTTTTTCTTTTTTTATTAAAAGAGTATCATATTGGTTGACATTTTTGATTCAGTATCATTACTAATCTTGAAATATTATCTATTTCTTCATAAGCAAATTTTAATGATCTTATTTACTAAAATTAATATGTTAATATTAAACATATTTTCATGCACTTGTGCCCATTAAATTTCAATTTAGTTTGTAGAAACAAAACTGAATCCAAATAGTTTGGATTTCCCTCTGTTTCTCTCTGCTTCTTTCAGAACTAAATTACATTTGTCATACCTCGAAAAAGTAGCAAAGATTTGCCCAGTGGAAAATAAGATAGAAAGTTCTAAGAATCAATTGGTGTGATTTGAAAAGCATTGATGCTGACTCTTTTGGACAAGATGTTCTCCACGGTATGTCTTATAGAAGTGAAAATATGGCATGAGGCACTACAAAGAAGCATTTTACATGCTGGGAAGAAATTTTGACAAGTAAAACTTTTTTAAGGTAATCATAACTCTAATTTTCTAACTTGACAACAGAGAGTCTACATTTTGTAAAGCCTGGGGAGAGAGGGACTGAAAAATAAAATACTTCCTTCTTGTTGTCTTAAAAAAAATATCTTCCAGGGGAAAAAAAGTAGTTTTCACCTTTGAATGTCTGGTCCTCCTCCTTCCTCTCTACTTTGCTCTTCTGTGCTGTGGAGTTCTTATCCATTTGACAGATATGAGCCATTTGACAATATTGTTTTTCATAGCAATGTGCAATCTTTGTTTCTACTGGAAAAGCCCAATAGGCACAATTTGGGGCTTGTTATTAAAGGCAAACTAATGTCCCCCAAAGATTTTCAAAACATTTCATGCCAGAATGTGTATTTTAAAGCATTCCCATTTCCCATAATTGAATGCATGAGGGATAGTGAAAGAAAGAACATTTTAGCAAATATAAGATTAATATGAATGAATAACGTTCATTTTGTAGAGTCTCACAGGATGTGCATAGATAATATGCATAATTTTTTAGATGATGAGACTGTTCAAACTATTTAGAACTCAGCTTAAAGACCATGGACCTAAGAAAGAGGTAAAACAGGAAAGGTATTTGAAAGAGAAGAAAGCACCCTATTAATATTCATCTTGTATTTAAATTGAGCACAATTTTTATCATTGGGAATATGTGCCCTCCCACTATAGTTTCTTGGGATGCTTGATCAAATCATTAGTGAAATCCTGTCAGATTTCGGCATAAATTACACATAGGTTCAAACTTCTTCAAGATAGGTTTTCAAATATGGAATGCATATTGCATATGTGCCATCAATAGTACAAAAGGTCGTTAAGTGATTATGATTATCTCAAAAAAATTGGCAGAGTATCGTCTAAGATTAGTATGCTAATTGCATGCAGAATCACTTTCCCCAATCATTTAAATTTGGGTTTAATTTAACACACAGTGACATTTTAAAGTTAGAATTTTGAACACTCAAAGGGAGTACACGTCCAGTCTTAAAAATCAACAACACTAATGTACAGATTCATGTGGCCCACCTGAATATTTAAAATATTACTTATATTCAAAATAGGTTTTATTAAATGGTCCTTTTTCATCAACCCACCATATCAAAACTGGCTAGTTCCTCTCCCTAAGTGTAGACAGCAGTACTGTGCTTTGTAGAAAAGACTTACATTATTATTTTTTAACATGCCAACCACAAGCCACTGAGCTAAGAATTAAAAAAAAAGCATTTCAAAACTGGCAAAAATACTGATATGATGTACAATTTTTCACATCAAAAATAACAGTCCATACCTTTTTTATCTCATATTAACTTTTTGGATGAACTTGTAACCTACTCTGATAATGAAAAATTCCTTAGGAGTGATGCTGGGAAGACCATGAACCAAATTTTCCATCTTTGAACTCTGTCAAAAAGGAAGAATATGAACCAGGTGTTTCTGGGAGTGGGAAGTGAGGAAAGATGCAGGTGAAAAAAAATATTCTCTTGCTCAGGTTGTATTAGTTTGCAGTCCGACCAGTAGTGTAGAAGTGTCCCCTTCTCTCCATTTCCATGTCAGTATCTGCAGATTTGGGAATTTGTGATGTGGGCTAATCTGACTGAAGTTAGGTGAGATCTCAGAATGGTTTTGGTTTGCATTCCTCTGCTGATTAAGGACAATGAGCATTTTTTCATGTGTTTTTGGCCACTCGTCTGTCATCTTCAGAGATGTTTCTATTCAAGTCTCTTGCCCACTTACAAATGGGGTTGTTTGCCCTTTTCTTGTATATTCATTTCTGTTCTCTGTAGATTCTAGTTATCAGCCCTTTGTCGTAACATGTAAAAATCTCCCATTCCGAAGGCTGTTTGCTTTAGTTAACTTAAAAATGTGTACCCTCATATACATTTGAAATAAAATAAAAAAGATTCTGCTGCTGACAATTCTTTCTACCTTACATCAACTAGCCTTGCTTATCCTTACTGAGAAAAAGAACAGGGATATTTGTTTATTCATATTGGTAGGTTACTAAAGTCAATATCATCCCAAATCTACCCAATTACTTTTCTTTGCAAACAATGATTAAATGAAGAAATGTCAAAGAAACCTGAAGTTTCTAACAATGTTTTTCTTTATGAAAACACCAGCAGCAAAACTAAGAGCTATTTAGTATCCTACAAATTATCAAATATGTGAGCTTAAATTTGCATATTTGTAAAAAAAAAAAAAGTCCCATATTGTTTTCCTGGTTGTTTGCATCACATACCATCATTCTACTGAGCAGCCTACTTCAGCCCGAATTTGGTTTGGAAAGTTACTTTTTTATGTAGCTCAGAATTTATGATATGGACAGTGTTTGAGCAACTTGGACCACCCTGCGTATTGTCTGAGCTGCTTTGTAGTAGGTGGTTTTGTTCTAAAAGTTTGAGAAACTTCTTTTGCTTTTGTAAAACTGTTGAAAGAAATATTTATTTTTTTCATTTAATTATGGACTACTTGGCCAGGAGCAGTGGCTCATACCTATAATCCTAGCACTCTGAGAAGTTTGAGACCAGCCTGAGCAAGAGTGAAACCCCATCTCTAAAAAAGAACCAGGTGCTGTGATAAGTGCCTGTATGTAGTGCCAGCTACTTGGGAGGCTGAGGCAAGAGGATCACGTGAGCCCAAGAGTTTGAGGTTGCTGTGAGCTATGATGGCTCAGCACTCTACCCAGGGAGACAGGAAAGAAAAAGGAAAAAGAAATTGAGCAAGCAAGGTGAAACATCCAAAAAGGGAGCCTAAAACTGTGGTAGGGAGTAGTCCAGCCAGACCTCATGCTGGGTTCCACACATTCCCTGAGATGTAAGCAGCTACACAGCTCTCCATTTAATAGCTCATCTCCATCAGACCATTCGCTGTCCTGGAGCTCAGTGGTGCTAGGTTTGAGATATATGAGAAGTACTGGTTGTTTCCCCTAAGGCCCATGCATGAGTGAATGTGGACCACTGTACCACTGTGAAGGATAATGAGACACAAGAGAATTATGTAAAGTGAGGGAGCACCACTGGGGCTGAAGTATGAGTGGCTTACATTTTCCTCACCATCTGGTTTATGCTGCTGCCACTGAGGATGGCATCATCCTCTCCAGTTGCAGGGCAGCAACATGGCTGCCACTGCTTCCTACTCAAGCATTTCACTGGTGGCCCAAGGTCTCCCTGCCTTCACCTATCATGGCTGGCACCTAATTGCAGTATCAGGGAGCCCCAGGACAAGTCTATATGGGCTTGCTACTCCCCTAATGTTAAGATAGCACAAAGTTCAAGGGGGTAGGAATTTTCCCAGCTCAATCTACCACTGTTTGTACCTGAACACTCCTGCTGGGGGACTAGGGTGGACCCCTACCATCACAACTGATACCTACCTGCACACACCACCTGCAGGCCTGTAGACTGGTCTGCTCAACCTGTTGCAGCTATCTCCAATCTAGAATGTACTACTCAAAGTTCTAGAGGTTCATCCTATCACTGTCACTGCCATAACCCAAACCATGCTGAATGCACAGGTTCTTAAAAACTCACCCACCCAGACATACCACTGCTGTTACTACTAGCATCCAAGTAAGCCACATAGAAACTGAAGAATTGGCCTATCTGGACCTGGTAACAGCAGTGTCAGTGTATACTGCCATGGGACTAAAGGATGGATATGTTCAGCCTCCACTGACACCACTGGACCCCCCAAACTGGTGTACTTGACATTCTAATCACCAGTAAAAGTTCACCACAGTCTCTACTAGCAACTGCACCCTAACCAACTGAGGAAATTACAGGAATCACTAACACTGTTTATAGCCAAAGAAATCACACAGAAACTACATTACTGCATGCACAAAGAATCAAAGCCAACATGCCACACCCAACCAACACCAAGGATATGTCTTCAAGTAAAGTTATAAGAAGCAACTATTATACCAGATTTACCAGATGTATAGATATTAAAAGAAGAATATGAAAAAGCAAAGAAATATGACATCTCCAAAGGAACACAGAAATTCTCTTGTAATGGAATCCATCAATAAGAAATTTATAAAATCTCAGAAAAAGAATTCAAGTTATGGATTCTAGAGAATCTTAATGAGACAGAAGAGAATTATATAAAAGAAATACAAAGATATCAGGAAAACAACTCAGGTTGTGGATAAGAAATTTAACAAGGAGATAGATATCGGGAAAAGAGAACCAAACAGAAATTCAAAAACAGAAGAATCCATTGAATTAAATACAATATACATTTGAAAGCTTCAACAATAGACTAGATCAAGCAGAAGAAAAATCTTAACTTCCCAAGTCTAGCAATAGATTAAAACATTCAGATACTGGAGGCTCTGAGATCCTCAAGCAATGCAAAAAAAAACTTTTTCATTGTGTACTATAGTTCAACTGCTTAAGACAAAGAGAAATTATAAAAATAGCAAGAAAAAAATCATCTAGTCATCTACAAAGGAACCATCATCAGACTATCAGACTATTTGAATATTTCAGTAAATATCATATAGTCCAGGAGAGAATGGGAACATATATTCAAAGTTCTCAAAGAAGAAAGAACTGTTAGCACAATATACTATAGCCAGCAAAATTATTCTTCAAAAATAAAAGAAAAATAGTTTTTCCCAGACAAGTAAAAGCTGAGCAGATTTATCACTACTAAACTTGTAAATAAAATGATAGCATTTACTCTCATAAAAACACAAAAAAGCATACAAGTCAGTGGTAAAGCAAACACAAGAATGAGAAAGAAAAAGGACTTAAATGGTACCATTACAGAAAATTACCAAATTAATATGACAAACAAGAGAAAATGAAAGGAACATATAATACGCCAGACAACCAGAAAATAATTAACAATATGACAATACTAAATCTTACATAATAATGATATTTGAATGAAAATGGATTAAACTTTGCACTCAAATGATATAAACTGGCTGAATGGATTTTCAACAAAACAATAATAAAAAAAATGATCCAACTCTATGCTGCCTACAGGAAATGTGTTTTACCTGTAAAGACACATATAGAATGAAAGTAAGGGACAGATATTCCATGCAAATGAAAACCAAAAGTGAGCAAGAATAGTTATACTTAAAACACATACAATGGACATTAAAATAAAAACATTTTTAAAAACAACAAAGAAAGAATCACTGTGGAATAAAGATGTCAATCCAACAAAAGTATATCACAATTCTAAATATATTTGCACCCCAAACTGAATATTACTAGATTTAAAAACAGTGATAGACTACAATACAAAAATAGTAGAGACTTTAACACCCTACTCTCAATATTATGTAGAAGATCTAGACAGAAAATAACAAAGAAACAGTGAATTTAAACTAGACATTAGACTAAATAAACCCAACAGATGTTTACAGAACATTTATCCAACACATTATTCTACTCATTCTTATCAGCACACAGATCATTTTCCACAATAATTCATATGTTAGACCACAAAAAAAAGTCAAAATTTTTTTTAAAACTTGAAGTTGCATCAATCATCATCTTACACCACCATGGAATAAAACTAGTTATAATTACTATGAAATACAGTAGAAACTATACAAACACATGAAAATTAAACAGCACACTCTTGAATAACCACTGGATTAATTAAGAAATTAAGATGGAAATCAAAACATTTCTTGAAATAAATGAAAATGGAAACATAACGTACCCTAACTTGTGAGAATCAGTAGCACTAAGAGGGACATCTACATCAATAAATGCCACATCAACAATGTAGAAATATTTTAAATAAACAATCTAATGATACACCTCAAAACCTAGAAAAGCAAGAACAAACCAAGCTCTGAATTATAAGAAGAAAGGAAAAAATAAAGAACAAAAAAGAACTAAACAAAACAGATACTTTTCATAAATCTACTAGCTACACTAAACAATAAGAGAAGAAAGAAGACCCACATACAATCAGAAATAAAAAAGACATTACAATTGATACTTCAGAACTATAAAAGATCTTTGGAGATTATTATGAACAGCCATTGGCTAACAAACCTAGGAAACCTAGAGGAAATGGATAAATTCCTAGAAACATACAACCTAACAATATGGAAACAGGAAGAAATAGAAAACCAAAAATACCAATAATGAGTAGCAATATTGAATCAGCAATAAGAAGTCTCCCAACAAAGAAGAGCCCAGGATTGATGGACTCACCACTGAATTCTACCAACCACGTGAAGAGTACCTCCTTAAACTATTCCAAAAATTAAAAAGGAAGCAATTCTTTTTAACTCAGTCCATGAGACCAGAATTATCACGATACCAAAAGCAGACAAGAACATAGCAAAAACAGAAAACTATAGGCTAATATCCCTCATGAACATAAACTCAGAAATCCTCAACCAAAATATTAGCAAATTGAATTCAGCAGCAATTAGAAAACAATACACAATGATGAAGTGGGATTTATTCCAGGAATTCAAGGATAGTTTAACATACACTAATAGATAAACATGATATATTACATAATCAGAATGAAGGACAAAAGCCACAAACTAATCTTAATAGAATACAGAAAGTCATTTGATAAAATTCAATATCTCTCTATCACAAAAACCATCAACTCACCAAGGATAGAAGGAACATACCTCCAAATATCTGAGGCCATATATAAGCCCACAGCTAACATCATACTGAAAATGAGGAAGAGTTGAAAGTCTTTCATCTGATAACTTGAAGGAGGCAAAGATGCCTATTTTCACCACTTACACTGAATATAGTCCTGGAAGTTCTAACCAGAGCCATGAGTCAAGAGAATGAATAGAAAGTATCCAAATCGGAAAAGAAGTCAAATACTCTCTCTTTGCAAATGACATACACTTATATTTGGAGAAACCAAAATATTCCACCATAAACTCTTAGTTGGATAAGCAAATTCAGTAAAGGTTCAGAATACAAAATCAATTTATAAATATCAGTAGCACTAATAATAAAATAACTGAAAAAGAAATAAAGAAGACAACCCCATTTACCATAGCTTCAAAAAGATAAAATAAAATATCTGTAAATAAATTTAACCAAGGAGGTAAACCATCTCTACAAGGAAAACTACCACTGATGAAAGTAATTGCAGGCAAAACAAACAAATAGAAAGGCATCCTATACCCATGTACAGAAAGAATTGATATTAAAGTGATCATATACTCCAAAGAAACGTACAGACTCAATCTAACCTTATAAAAATTTCAATGTAATTTTTCACAGAGACAGAAAATAATTCTAAAATTTAAATAGAACAACAACAAAAAGAGCCAGACTAGCCAAAGTAGTCCTGAGCAAAAAGAACAAAGGTGGAATCATCATACTGCCTCATTTCAAATTCTATCACTATTACAAGGCTACAATAACTATAATAGCATGCATTTATATAAAAAAACACACACACACATAGGCCAACAGAACAGAATAGAGAACCCCAACATAAATCCAAATATTTATTAAGCCAATTGATTTTTGATAAAGGGACTAAGAACATACACTGGGGAAAGGTCATCTGCTTCAATGAATGGTGCTAAGAAAATTGGATATCCATATGCAGAAGAGTGTCTCTCAGCATATACAAAACTCAAGTCAAGATCAATTACAGACTTACATGTAAGACCTAAAACTATAAAACTACTAGAAGAATATAGTCCTCGAAATCACTTCGAGACATTTGTCTAAGGCCCTAGGCAAAGATTTTATGAGTAAAATCTTAAAAGCATACACAGCAAAAAACCAAAAAAACAGACAAATGAATATATTAGCTTTTCATTTAGCTTTTCAGAAAAGCTTCTATACAGCAAAGGAAACAATCTAGTAAAGATACAATATTTTGAATGAATTAGAGGAAATATTTGGAAACTATTAATCTGACAAGAAACCAATATCTGGAATATATAAGGAATTTAAACAACTCAATTATTTTTTTAAAAAATATTCATAAGTAGACAAAAGGGCATGAATAGATAATTTTCACAAGAAGACATACAAAAAGCCAAAAGTATTTGAAAAAATGCTCAACATCACTAATCATCAGGCAACTGCAAATCAAACCACAATAAGATATCCAATTAGAATGGCTACTATTAAAAAGACAAAAAATATCAGATTCTTGTGAGGATGTTGAGATAGGGAATTAAGTCTTATATACTATTTGGGAGAATATAAATTAGTATGTCAACTATGGAGTGCAGTATAGAGACTTCTTAAAAAACTAAAAACAGAACCACCCCAAAATCTAGCAATCCTATGTCTGGATAGCTATCTGAAAGAAAAGGAATAAGTATATTAAGGGGATATCTGTAGTCATATATTGACTGCAGCCAATATTCACAAGAGCAAAGGTTTGGGATCAACCTAAGCATCTATCAATAGATGAATGGATAAAGAAAATGTGGTATATATCCATAATAGAATGACATCTGGTCATTAAAAAAATGAAATTATGTTATCATTTACAGCAACATGAATGGAACTAGAGTTCATTATGTTAATCGAAATAACCCAGGCTTAGAAAGTCAAATACTGCATGCTCTCATTGATACATTTGAGCTAAAAACTAAAACAAACAAATGAAAAAACTCTTGATTTTCTGACAATAGAGAATAGAATAATAGATACCAAAGTCAAAGGAGGGAGTGAGGGGTGTAAGTGGGTGGGTGGGTGGGAGAAGAAATAATGAGAAGTTAGTGAAATAGTGAAAACTTATAGTTAGAAAGAAGAAACAAGTTCTAACGTTTGAAAGCAGATTAGGGTGACCTTAGTAACAACATGGTTTCTATGTCAAAGTAGGTGAATGTAACCAACACATAGAAATGATAAATGTTTAAGGTTATGCATACTCCCAAATACTCTGACATGAATATTACATATTCTAGATAAAAAATCCCACATCTATTCACATCTATTTTACATCTATAAGTATGTAAAATATGTCTCAACAAAAGAAAAAATTAAAATTAAAACTTGAGTATATATAACCTTGCCACACATGTGGTTATATCGTTTGCATGTTCCTGGATATAGAATTTACTGGTCAAAGAGTACAAATATATGTCAGACTCTTGCATTATGCCAACTTGTTCTCCAGAAATAACTTACTACAATGTATTACCCCCAACTGTGCATAGAGAGGATTTTATCATCATTGTATATAACAATTTTTAATGCATGTTTAAATTTGAAAGTCTAAAAGTAGTTCATCATTATAATGTTATTAAAATTTTTTATTACGAGGGAGGCTAAACCTTCTTAGTGTTTATTGGCTATTTGCATTTTTTTTGTGTAAAATATTTGCTGGTACTCTAGACTCAATTATTACTTATCCTTAACTAGGGGTAGAATTATTTCCCTCTGACAGAATCAACCAGATCATATTTGAAACTTAAAGTGTTTGTTCTTGAGGAGTGTCATATATATGATAGATTTATTTTCTCTCTTTGCTTTTATCTGAATAGTTTTGGGGATAGAGAAAAGCATGAATAAGTCTGTTATCATGGATTTGATCCCCAAGTGAACTAATTAGTGTCTTTATGTTGTATGGCCACTTAATGCACTTATTTTTCAGGTCAGTTCATTATAACAGTACCAAGGGAGGGAGTGAGGATGATTTAATGCAAATCCCCCTTCACAGATAAAAGAGAAGAAGCAAAGCATTTCTAGCTGGTGTAAAGGTGAGGGTCCTGGAGCCCTGCTTGGTCTCCCCTTTCCTTCCTCCATCTTTGTTTCTGTGGTGCCTCTGTAAAATCTTAAGCTGTCATGGATCACAATATGCAAACCAGCATGAAGTTACAATATCTATGAATGATGTGGTCATTTTATATTGAGAGATAGTTGAGGCTTAGAAATATAAAGGTAGTAATAACCACTCAAGATACTCTCACTGTATCATTGCTGCTTTGATCAGATAGAATAATGTATAATAATGTTCTTCACAAACTAATAAGAGAGACCCACATACAAAGGGTACTTAGATCAGAAAAAGTAACAGTAATAGTGATCTGCCTTCTGCTGGTATAGTCTCAGTGAAAAGGGAAAAGACAATGATAATTTACAACCATTATCTAAACAGTCTAATAAAATCCTGACATACCACTACTTCTTGGAACACAGTCAAATCATAGGAAAGAGCATCAAACATTACCAAAAGAATGACAGTGTTCTCTGTCACCAAAAGGCAACTGTATTGATTAAGTAATTTAGTAGACTGGTAGAATAGTTATGCACCTGTGCTCAACAAGCAAAATGGCTTCCAGCCTTAAGAGATCGTGGATTTTGAAGAGGATCTAATGAACAGCTCTTTTTTTCAGTAAGCAGGCCAGCTCTGGGCAAAATATTGTCTGTGCAGCAACTCTCGATTCCCTTTTGCTTCTGTTTCTCCTCTCCTCAAGCTCCTCTCTATTTTCATTCCTCTTGGGCTTTAGAACCTCTCCTATGGTATACAGGCAGTCTCACCTTCAAAGGACAAAACTCAAGATCCAGACCTAGTGACTCCTTCTCTTGAGAATATAATAGTATTTAGTCAGATAAACTAAAAAAAAAAAAAAAACTGAATCCATTTGCTAACAAAAACATAAAAATACTTTGTTCTCTCATCAAGATATGATTCCTTTATTCATCTATTCAGTAATTATATATTGATTGCCTTTCTTGTTCCAGACCCTCTACATGGGATGATTACCAGGAAAATAATCTCCATCCTCCCAGAGTGTACAGTCAAATAGAGAATGCAAATGGGTAAATATATGGTTTTAATATGGAATGACAAATTTAATTTGGGGAAAGTGTAGGTGTTACAGAAACAAATACAAAGAAGACCTAACGCAGAATTTGGAGGTCAGTAAAATCACTCCAGAAAAACTGATTTCTAAGAGAGAAATCATGGTGGTTAAGAGCTAAGGGTTTAAAGCCAGGCCACCAGAGTTTAAATCCAAGTATGCCACCTACTCATCTGGTGACCTGAAAGTCACTCAGTGTCTTTGAACCTCATTTAGTCTCTAAAATGAAGGTTATGGTAGCAGCACTAAACACACAGGATTGTCATGAAGATTAAATGAAACAATACACATAACTGCTTAGAAGAATACCTGACCTGTGGCTACTGGTGAATGAAGAGAAGTTAGATGAGTTGAGGAAAATGAAGTAGGAGAGATGGACAAAAAGAACAGTGTATGTCAGCCCTAGAAATCTGCAGGCAAATTAAGGTGGGTTGGAGTAGTGACTTCTGCTTCTAGCCATGGTGGGATGACCAGGATTTACTCAATCACCTTAAACAATTGAAAACTAAAAAATTATATTAAACAACACTTTTTAGTCATTAGACAATAGACAGAGCAGTGACCATGAGAGAAAAGAAGCAAGTGAGGTAAGGTCAGCTCTACACGTGCGTGTCCCAGCTCACTGCCTGGAGAGAGTTTCCAGGTCACGGCACCTGGACGGGCAAGCCAAACTGACAGCGGCCGTCTCTGAGCTGAGAGGCAGAAAATGAAGTTTCTTGGAGGCCAAGGTGACTAGTCTTTGGTAAAGTAGAGTATTACAAAGAAGTAAACAATGACGAACAGAACTCAGGAAACCTTTACAGGGCTTCCCAAATCTTCAGCTAAGTAAATATTTAATTGCACATATACAAAAGAAAACTGCTGAAGCTGGAAAAAGAATCACTAGAAGACATGAACAGGTGAAAGAATCACTAGAGTTCATACAGGAGAGGGCACAGTGTATCCACCAGCCACAGCAGGGAGACCTCCTAAGACATGAGGGATTATGTACAGTCTTCAGTAGAGATTACCTTGGTAGTTGGAATAAGGCTGGCTTGCCATCTTTTAACAAAGCCTACCACAAGGCTCAAAAGGCTCAAACTTAGCTGTTCCCCGTAACAAAACCCTAAATATTAGAAATAAAAGAAAAATCCAGTACCTAGCAATATAAAATTCATAGTGTCTGGCATACAGTCAGAAATTAACAAGCATTAAAAAAAAGGAGAAGCAAAAAATAAAAATAAAAAAGTGACTCCTTAGCAGAAGATAACCCAGTTAATAGAAACAGAAACAACACAGATCATAGAACTCAATGAAGATTTGTTAAGAGCTGCTGTAAATGATGGCCTTATGTTTTAGGAGGTAGAGGACAGTATAAGCATGATGAGAAAAGGAATGAAAGATATTTTTAAAAAGCCAAACTGAACTTCCAGAGAGAAAAAATATGCTATCCTAATAAAAATACAATAGATGAGAAGAATGACAAAATAAACACTAGAGAAAGAAGGAAATAGCGAATTTGAAATGCTAGCAATAGAAACTATCCACAATTACACATACAGAGAAAAAATCAGGAAAGCAGTCCAGTATGGCCCTAGCAGAAACGGAAAGAGGAAAGAGCCAAAGAGGATACCCAGACATGGTGTAGAAGCCAACTATCTCCAGGGTACTAAGCCTACTAGGAAAGTACAATTAATATGTTTAGTTAAAGGGAAAATAAATTAATAAGGATTTTCGGTCAGCGTGAAGAATTATGAGGGAAAGCATATTTGGAAAGAGGGGCTTCTTTGTAGCCCTTCAAAAATTGCCACTTCAAAATTCCTAAATACCCATCAAGAGTTAAAAGCTTAAGTAAATGGTAGCATATCTACATAATGAAATATAGCAACAGAATTAATAAATCATGCAATTATATGCATCAATGTGGATGGTCATACCAACAGAATGTTGAGCAAATAAAGTCAGGTCCAAGACAGTATAGAGTTACAATTCCATATTAGACAAAAACAGACTGAATGATTCCATGGGTTAAAATTGAAGTCTGGGATACCCTTGGTGTTAATAACGAAGGGGCTATGAAGCAAACTTCTGGGGTCTTGGTCACGTTTTGTTGCTTGACCTGGATTACAGTTACGTGGGAAGTGTTAAATTTATGACAATGCGCTGCCCCTCACGCTCATGATACATGCCTCTCTCTCTGTGAATTAATCTGATTACTTGTTTTTGAAGTGTATCATTAAGAAGGTTGACTATGAGCTGGGTCTAATTAGAAGCACTTCGGAGTGAGAGAAGGGGAGGGGAACAAATGGATAATTAAAGATCAGAAAGTGGGTAGACCATTATGGCAGGATTGACAGTAGCTGGAGTGTGTTTGTTTTGCTTCTACCGCCAGAATATGTAAATGGCAGAGCTGTAGAAATGGCATAGGGGCTACCTCAATCGTCCCTCATGCCACAGGCTGGGGAAGTTCCCCGAGGCTTATTCTCCAGGGTTCAGGTGGGGCTGTGTTTTCACTCACCCTGTTGATAGAATTCTCAGAGCCCGGGACACAAAGAGGCTTCAAGCGAATGATAACTTCAGCAAATGCTTCATCTCTTATTCCTTCTTTTCCCATTTTGCTTACAGTCAGGCATATCCTAAAGGTATGTGAACTTTCTTTTACAGAGCATTTACTGTGTGTCATAGAGCACAGTCCCTTGATATGAGAAAAGAATAACTAACTTATTTATTAGCATTTAAAGGAAACTTTTGACAGTTATTTGAAACTTGATTGTAAATGCTACTGCATGATGGCTGTTTTTCCTTCTTTTTCCAGCAACAAACTTTATATGACTAAAATATTGTTTTGGAGCATAAGAGAAGTAATGTAACAAGTGGCACTTTCCCTCGGCTATAAAGGATACACTTTTTTCTTTCTATGCTGCCTTCTGAGCCTAAGGTCCTTTCAGAATGCTCTGATGATTGCTATAAAAATCCTATATGAAGAATAGCCCAAAACATAAAAATACACATAAATGTTAGTTAATTATAGGTGATAAGATGATGGTTAGGGAGCTAATACATGAGATAGATAAATGATGGATAATTCTCTATTTACCAGATACATAGGTACAGAAAGGAACTCTTTGGATAAGGCCCAGAAGAAATGGCTAATTTCTCTTCTTTAGCTGAATCACCATTAAAGTGATGTTTTAATATATCTTTGGACCAAGTACTTATTTTGTTTGATGGTTAGACTTTACCCAAACTTGTGCAAACATTTCCAATAAAAACCTGATTCTCTCATATATGCCAATATCAAAGTCCAAAAATGGACCAAAGTTATCAGAACTCCGTTACTGGCTATCTCTTCACATCATAGATGGTTTGGATGGTTCAAACATTCAACTAACCTGCTATGAAAAAAATATATGTACATATGTATATGTTTATATTTGAATTCAGGCCATTTAAAATAATAGTAAAAGGCACAGTATCACTTTATTGTATATTTGACTTGCAAAGGACGTGTACACAGGTGTCACCCAAGACCCTGTCTCTCTCCAGGGACCTATTGGAACAGGCTCTATGAGTCACCAAAGTTTTGTTTTAAAGGTGTATTAGGTCTCCCGTCAGAGGTTCATTTTTCAGACTGTACCTGAGAAGGATCTTCCACAGCCACACCCTCATTGCGCCCCATTATATCTAGCCATTATTCAAACCCCAGCCTCAGTTTTCCTTTTCCCCTTTAAGAAACATTACTTAGCTGACAGGTTTAAGCCCAAAGGTTTTCCTCACTCCTCTGAATCCATAGTGCTACCAAACTGTAGAACTGGGAGAAGTTAAGAACCTAATGAAGTTCCTGACCTCAAGTGAGCATTCAGTACGTCATCATTGAATGACTATCGATTAAATAATCTCATACAGTCTTCTCATTTCAAGGACTGACTCCCTGAAGTTCAGTTAGGCAAAATCTCTTAATCCTTAAACCACGGTAATTCAGCCTAACCATGAACCACTTCTGCCCCTGAATAATTTTTGGCTTCCCCATGACTTTGAATCCTTAGAATCTGTCTTAAATGAATGTTGTCAGATTTTGTAATCTCATCCACTACCCCAAACAGGCTATAATCTTCCCCAGGGTGAAGCTATGAGGTTGGACAATGACGTTAACAAATTGATCCTAGAAAAAATGCTACATACTTCACACAAAGACTCTATTCATTTTTACCCCTTCTCAAGAGAGCTAGAAAGATGCAGAGAATTACTAATGCTAATGATTCAAGTATAAAAATATGGAAAAAGTACATACAATGCTTGCATAGCCCAAAATAGCTAAGCTAGCTTATAGTATATGAATAAGTATATGCAGTTGGTAAGAGAAAATGGACAAAGGGTATGTTTAACTTAGTCACAGAAATATATAAACATTTTATAGTATGTTTATGACCCCTCAATATTAGACTAATTGAGTATCTGAGCTATATTTCACCATTTTTAATAACCAAGTTGCTGTGAGAAGCTCTGGTACCACTACAAATAGATATTTATTTGCTTGGCCCAAAAAACCCATCCTCCAGAGTCTTCCAATTTTCTGGGTCCGAGCATATAATTTACAGAAAAGAATAGTAAGAATGCTATGAGACCTAATCTCTTCATTTTCAATTCAGACTTTTCAGACTAAGGTAATATGGGAGAGAGTAAAACACTACACAGCATCACTCCAACTCACCTCCTCATCCTTTCTCAAATCAAAACCATAGGAAGCCAAAAGGTTATAAATAAATTTAAATCTTCTAAGATTGTGTGAGGTTAAAAAGAGCAATTTTCTTTGCCTCGTTCCTGCTAGTATGGGGCAACTTTCAGGACCTCATACCTGGGAATATTTGACAACCTGAGAACGATTAAAGGTTGAGAATCTGTTCTTGTTTTCAGCAAAAGGAATGTTTCCAGCTATTGTTGTTGGGAAGCTTCAAGGTATGAAGAGACAAAACTGTAAACTGCAGAGGTCTTCGAGGTCATGCTGGTTAAAGTTCTTCAGCTCACTTACCAAATTGTAAAGCTACATATGGCAAAACACCAAAGGGCTAAGCTGGACATTTCTTGATGCTGCGAACTCTAGGAAACTGGATGAACCAACCAGTGGTCGACGAAATCTTATCAGCCTGCAATCAGACTCAACCCATGCAAGTCTGCACTCTAACTGCACAGTAAAGGAAAAACAAAATATTTCCTGTTGGAAGATAATATTGCCTGTATTTTTTAAAACACACCAAGACAGAACGATGTATTGGCCACAATTTGGTAAGTGACATTTCTTTTTAAAATGACCAAAAGCAATCTATCTACATTTTTAAAAATCTGTAGTGATGAATGTAAAATATTGTGCAATATAAAAGTTTGAAAACTGTAAAATCATCTGTTAGGAAACAAAATTCAAGATATAAATTTTATCATATGGCAGTCATATTTCACAGGCACAACTGTTGACAATACTTTTTATGTATTCTTATTTTTTAAAAATGCTATCAGTCATTGAAAGCAATGTATATTTTAAACTATTTAATTGGGTTATTAATGTGATATCACTCAATACCTGAGCAGCTTTAAAATCGAATGGATTTTTACTTTAAAAAAAAAAAAAGAATGCATTTTGAATTGTCAGACAGAAGCCTTAAAAAGGGGTTGCATTTACCATCCTGTACATCACCACACCTATACTGGTGATCTATAACCCGTGTCCACCTGGTTGCTTCAATAACTTTAGAGATACCACTGTTCAGCAGCTCAACCCTTTGTTCATTTTGTATCCCTGATTGGCAGAAAGCAAAGATATTTTTAGGACATTTTGTCTGGTGACTATTAAGATTTGATGTTAGTCTTTGTCAGGAAAATACCTACTTAATCATTATTCTCATAAATTATTATTAACGTATCTTCTAAAAATTCCTGTTATTATATTACCTGTATATTGATAGTAGTAGAGAGAGAGTTTTCCAGGAGAAGAAAAGTAAGTGTTCATTTCTTTGGTAAGTTGTCTTTTGCTCTTTGTCCTATGTTAATTTTTATCTTATTAATTTAAAATTTGCTCTTACGAAAAGATTCCATAGACACATCAAGATCCGCATGGACACCATGATCTTTTTCTCAAATGATAGTTTAACTCTTTTTCCCTACAATACAAAATTGATTTGCTAGAAACCTTAGAATTTCTTTACATATTTTGTCTGTTGGCTTTTTATCATATCCTGTATTTTTAAATCTGATGAAATAATGTATTTTTATTAAATAATTTATAATTAAATGATGAGGTTTATATATCATTCTGTTTTCTGGGATGACTTTTTAGCTACAGTGTTTAATTTCCATCACATTTTTCCTGGTTCCTTCCCAGGATGTGGTCTAGATATAAGAGGAAGGATTTACATGGACTGTAGATCTCGGGGAAAGGAGGTCCTTCCTCATGTGCACAAGAGGTAACCTTTAAAGGACAACTGGTTCCGTTTCAGTGCCTTCTTCCTGAGTGTATTGTAGAAGTTACTGTTTCAATACCTCATTTAGGATTAAGAAGGGAAATATAACTCAATGATATCAAGTAAGGGGGAGGAGAGAGAAGAGTACGATTGAAAATCTACTTACTGGGTACAATGAGTATTATCTGGGGAATGGGCACTCTTATAACCCTGACTCAAGCATGAAAAAAAATTGATACATGTAAGCAAAAACATTTGTACCTCCATAATATTTTGAAATGAAAAAAAAATAAATAAAAGAATTCATTGTATAGTCTCCCCTGGCCCTTTGCACTTGCCAGTACTGGATATTTCTGCCTTGCTTTCCATCTTGTCTTCTGTCATAAAAGAGTCTACCCCGGGCTTTGCATGGCATCATCTCCCCATCTCACCTTTGCCACAGAATTCCCCACAGCAGATATACTTGTCACCCACACAAGAAGTGGCAGAAACCTTGGCATTTTATATTTGAGCTCCTCATCCTTGGCAGTGTAATTCCCTGATCTTAACTGAATTGACCCATCCACTGCCAGTGCTGGGCTACTCTGCAGTTATACTTCAGTGTTCAAGCTGGGGGAAGGCAAGTGCCATTCATATTTGTGTTCCATAATGCACCTTCTCTCATTCTAGAAGGGGATCAGCCTCATTATCTAGAGCAGTGGTTCTCAACCTTCCTAATGCTGAGACCCTATCAGACAATTCCCATGTTGTGGTGACCCCCAATCATAAAATTATTTTACAAAAATTATTTGCATGAAAATAATTTTATGGTTGGGGGTCACCACAACATGAGGAACTGTATTAAAGGGTCGCAGCATTAGGAAGGTTGAAAACCACTGATCTAGACTCTCTGCCCCTTTTCTTTATCCCTCAAACCATTGCTATTCTAAGTAATTTTCCAAGGTGGCTACTCAAAGTGCCATCATTTGCTTACAAGACACAAACAAATTTTAACATTTCTAAAATATTAATTTTGTATTGTGGGGAAGTTTGTGACCTTGTTTAGGAAGAACAAGGATGTAATTGTTCAAGGGTTCAACTTCTTTCATTTACTTCCTCTTTGTCTTTTTTCCTAACTTCTGCTTCATGTAGTATGAGAAAAACCGTTGTTTAGGATCCAAACGGTTATTAAATCCTACACTGACTGTCAGGAAATGAAGACGAGATACTACTCTTTCGCTTTCTGCTGTAACATTTGAATCTTTCTCCTAAGGCAGAAGGCTGCCTTTATCTGACTATGAATTCTATGTGCAATATTGCAAAAGAGAAAAATGCATAATAATTTGTTAACATATTATCAGCCTCCCTTCAAGTCTTAGATCTCCTTCCTTTTCTGATGAACACGTAGGACAAGTCCCTATTTGGAAGAGAAGGTAAAATACATTTCCTGTATCTCCCAAGTTATCTTCCAAAATGAACAGCATTTTTAAGGTGTAGAAATATGAAAGTCATGTTATATTAGGCAACCTTAAGTCATCTTTGTTTTTGTTTCTACATTGTAATCATCTCCTAAGAATTGGAACATACCAGAATTAGGAATAATCATTTTCTTCCTCTTATCTATCTTTAGGTATACACACCCGCAACTGGGTATTTCCTAAAACTTTCCTCCAACATTCAAGAAATCAAAGTTAAACAAATTAATAGGGAAATAATAATTATTTTTGTATTATTTGATTGTCTGCTGTTAAAGGATAGGAGTAAGCAGAATTATGCTATTGACTGATCAGCAAATAACCACTCAGATAATTTACTTTGCACTTTGGTGAAAATGCTAATATAAATATAGAAATATAACAGAATTAGGTCGGTGGAACTAGCTTGTTTTTTCTTTACACTCTACTTCTGTGCCTTCTCTTTCCTTATTCTGCCTTGTATTCTAGTCTTTGTTCCCACACTAGATATCTTTCACTTTCTTTCTCCTGGGAGTTTTCCTCTCGGCTTTATAACAACCCAACAAACTTGTGAAAATAAAGAGGGAAAAAAAGAAACTATAACAAGCTTTAGCAATGCTTAAGGACTATATTGAGTAGTTCGAGAAAAGATCTCTAAAATTGCATGATATTACATGAGGTATAATGAAGTCCCAAAAGCAAATAGCGCAGTTACATATAAACATAGCCATAACCTCTTCTCTTACATTGGAGTTACCTCTGTAGTTTTGAGAGACTCCAAGGTACACATGGGGTTAGCTGTGAAGACATAAAGAAATCTCATGTGGTACAGAACACCTTCAGCCTGTGTTCACTGAACTGCAGGGCAAAGATGATAGAATTTGCACACCGTGATTTTCTGAGGTGGTCACTCAAAGTGGTACTGAGATATCCACTTTTCTTATATCTTCAAGACACACAACTAAGAGTTACCATAAAGTTCCAGACCTAACAAGCTCTGAGAAAGTACTTTAAACAACATTCACACAAAAACACTGTTGAGGGGATTACAAACTAATATAGCCTTTTAGAAAAAAGCATGGACAATCCTCTAAGAGCTAAAAGTAGACCTCCCATTTGATGGCCCAATCCCATTACTAGGTTTCTACCCAGAAGAAAAAAAAAATCATTTTGTCTTAAAGACATTTGCACTCAAATGTTTATAGCCCAAATCACAATTGCAAGGATGTGGGAACAACCCAAGACCCCATCAATACATTAATGGATTAATAAACTGTTGTATATGTATACTGTGGAATACTATGCATCCATAAAAAGGTGGAGACTTTACATCTTTCTTATTTGCCTGGATGGAGTTGAAGAACATTCCCCTTGGTAAAGTATCTCAAGAATAGAAAAGCAATACTAATTTGAAACTAGTAGATGAATAACTACAGGCCCAAATGAGTAAAAAACACAGTGAATTCAAGAAAGGGAAAGGGGCAGAAAAGAGCTCCATAAGCTCCCACCTCACAGGTGCAGTGTAGGGTATATGGAATACCCCCTGGTTGAATACCTCAATTACAACCCAGACTTTACCTTACGAGTGCAAACAACATAGTGTAACAGTATTTACCCTTATGTTAATCCAAATTTTTTAAAAAAGAAATTCACACAAAAAAAGTTGACTTCAAGTGATTTTTTTTTAATTATTCAGGATTCATTGAGAGTATAAAGAATTAGGTTATGGTGATTGCATTTGTTAGGTAAAGTCCCTTTTATAATTATGTCCTACCCCCAAGAGGTGTGCCACTCACTGTAAGCCCCCCTCCCGCCTCTACCCTACTCCCTCATTCCTCTGCCCCTCTCACCTTGAATTGATTTGAGTTTTTCTCTTGTGAGGGTATGTATTAGATCATCTATTGCTTTCATATTAGAATTGAGTAATTGGATTCTTACTTCTCCATTCTTGTGACACTTTACTAAGAAGAATGTGTTCCAACTCATTGGAAGTGATTTTTGAATGTTTTTCTTAGGAAAACACACAGGACATTGGTAGGGGATGTGAGAGAGTTGAAATGTGATGGCTACATAGTTTTGTCATGCCATTCATTACGACAGTACATACGTCTGATGTCCATCACTTCATGTTCCCTAAATCAGAGCCAATAACACAGCCAATTTAATCAAAAGCTGATACTGAATTGGTAGGAAGTATGTAAGTTTTGACTCTCTTCCTTGAGGCATCTCACCTCTATGTGTGTTTCAAAGACCCTGCATTAAAATTGATCCATGGTCTATGACGGAAGGGATGAAAAAGCTAATCAGTTAAGTTAAAACAGTCCCTGCCTCCTGCCCCTGGCTTACGGATATATTTCAATGAAATGACTTGAAGTCAACAATTATAGACTTAAGATCAGATAGACATGATTACTCATCAGTTTACTAGATGAGGACTCTTAGTTTCAGTTTTCTCATTTTAAAAATGAGGAAGGTAGTGTCTACTTTAAAATAGTATTGTGTGTATGAAAACAAATATACGTAAAGCACCTAGCACATGCTGGCCTTCAGTAAGTGGGGTTATCAGTTTAATTTATTTCCTCAGCTAGGATTAAAAAATAAGTCACTAAATTTATTCTGTAGATTTAATAATGATTAATATTGTCTGTCACTCTTGATCTGGAGGGCACTCAACATTAAAAGGTAAAAACTAACTCAAAATATATAAACTAAGCTAATAACATTGATCTTTATTGCCTGCAAGACCCATTTTTCTTCTATACTTCAAGCGGCCCCCCCAAATTAAAATCAAAATTAGGTCATATCTATTTGCTGATGCTCCATAGATATTTAGACTATCATGGTTTTACAGTCATGAGGCTTTTGAACTGAATCCACAGCCATATTCTACCCAGGTTAAAATATCAGTGGGAAATGCAACAGCAAACTTTGCTCAGCTCTACTTAGACAAGGTTAAAACGAGATCCACATGGGAGATAGGGCAGCTTGGAACATTCACGTACAATACAGACTGCATCTTTAATGCAAGGAAAGGGCTCATTGGAAGCATAAGGCATGAAAGCTTGAAATACCAGAATTGATGTTGGGAGCAAAGCTTCCCGGGGAAAGTGGAGCTGATTTACTTTTGCAGGAAGATACAGAGGTAAGAGTACATCCCAATTTGCTGTGGAATTGGAAAACATGTTGATTGCTTGCACATCAGTGCCAGCTCTTAAATTCATTACCACTTAGATTTTGGATTACCTTAGAAAGAATTTATGACAGATTGTAACAATTGGATCCATCATTGTTTCATTAAACTAATATTAATTAAATGTTTCCACCTTTTAGAGGGACTTGTTAGATCCTTATTAGCTATGACAGATCATTATTTTCAGCAGAACATGGTCCAGATCCAGCAATAAGCACTGAGATGTAATCAGGCACCAATATATGCTGGAATTAATAATTATACTAAATTGGCTGTAATGAATAATTTATAGTGTAAATTCTTATGCAATTTGCTATGGTAACCCACAAGAAGAGATCTGCTGTATTTTAACAAAGCGTGAGTTACCCAGAGTAAAATAATGAATAAAATAATAGAAAACCCACTTCAGGAAGAAAAGACTTAGAGATAGGTAAAGTATAATAAGGTAAAAATGTGAAATGCTATGGTCATGGTCGTCATTTGTTAACATTCATTATTCATCCTGAAGTGCAAGGGCCCCAAACAGACTTTACAGGTTGTAGAAAATTAACTCCTTACCCTTCAAATGTTAACAAAGATAAAATATATAAGCAGATTGTATTTTACTGCATAGGGTGCCACGGAGTAGGTAGCCTGCTTTGGTTTGTTGTTTTCTGAATAAGTGAAAACATATTCAAACTTTTTATTTACCTATTCCATTTTAATAGGAAAGATTAAATGTAAAAGGTGCTTTAAAGAAGAAGAATGTTGTTAATCAAATTATTGCCAAGCGCGGATATTTTAAAGAAATTGCATTTATCATGTAGTTAAGTACCCATTTATACTCACAACACTCACCAAGTACGGAGTATGTCCTGTATCTAGCGCCTTGTTCATATTTTCCTTTTATCCTAAGATCAATCTTACACAAAGGAAACTTAGGCTCTTAAGCAGGCAGGTATGCTCATTCATGTAGAAAATTAGTAAAACCGTGCGTGATTCCAGAGGACGCTACTCAATTTGCAGAATGTTCCATTACCTCAGTATTTTGATAAAATAATACAGTAAGTTTAATCAAAACTACTATTTCTCTTGTATGGAATATAGTCTTAGATTTTCAATAATAGATTATTAAAATCCAAAAATTTAGGGGTTTTCTTGGGGGGGGGTTAGTTTCTTGAATATTGACCTCGTAAGATTTGATGTGATATATAACTTAGAGAGCCTTATCCTTGCTGACTATTCACATAAACCAAATCTTGTCACCAATAACTAATGTCTCCAATTTAGAACAATACTTAGACAGCTCATCCTTAATCAAGAGCAGTCACCCCTGGAGGCTGTTATCTCTCATTTTTACCTTAATGTGAATGCAGAGGTAAAGGCAGCATTATATACAGAAGGCGAATTGAGCACAAAGAAAAACGTATTCCACATTTGTGCAATTGTGAATTGAGCTGCAAAAACATTCTAGTGCAAATGTCCTTCTGGTAAAACGACTTTTTCCTTCTGGGTAGATACCTAGTAATGGAATTGCAGGATCAAATGGAAAGTCCACTTTTAATTCATTGAGAATTCTCAATACTTCTTTCCAAGGAGGTTGTATTAGTTTGCAATCCCCAAGTGCCCAACAGCCCACGAATGGTTTAACAAACTGTGGTACATATATACACCATGGAGCACTATTCAACCATAAGAAAAGATGGAGACATTACATCATTTGTGTTTACCTGGATGGAGTCAAAACACATTCTTCTTAGTAAAGGATCTCACGAATAGAAAAACAATTATCCAATGTACTCAGTACTAATATGAACCCAATATATAAACAACTACATGCCCATACAAAAGAAAAACACAAATATAGTTTAGTGAGAAGGAGAGGGGAGAAGGGAGAGGAGAGGAGGGAAGGTGATTGGCAGAATCTCACCTAATGTACACAATGTAAGGGTATTCAGCATGCCCCCCCGGGGGAAGGGCTCAACTAAAACTTGAACTTTACCTTAGAATTGAAAACAATGTAACCTAAACCTCTGTACCCTCAAATCAATCTGAGATAAAAGTTAAAAAAAGAAAAATATAAATAACTTGGGTTTTGTGGTTGGAATCAACCTGGATGACAGTGGGGCGTGCAAACTCTAAGCACCTTTAACTCAGCCACTGTCTGGAAGACTTTAACCTTTCCCCCAGCAGGCCACTGTAAGTTTTGAATTTCAATGCAATGGCCCAGCTCACTGGTCAATGTGGCTCAACCAATGTCAAGCTCTCCTAGTTTTACTAATATTCGGTAGGGAAGATGAAAGAAGAAGGTAGAAAGAGGATAGAAACCCTCTCCCAAGCATTTCCCTCTTTGAAGGATTCAGATTTTGTATGTTCTCAGGGTCTCTGTTTTCTAAATTCCTCTCTTTTTTCTTAAATGCTCTGCACACAGTGGCTGTCTGGTAAGACTTCATGGTGATGATGATGCAAATCCCCTACAATACTATTGTCCTAAGAAAATGAAAGCAGAGAAGCAAATCTCAGATTGAAAAATAAATAAACAGAATTAGAGTTCTGAATTAAATGTTCCTTTTCTTATCTGTGTGAGTGTATCTTCTCCCAAAACAAAATGTTTTCTCAAGCATTCATTGAAAATTCATTGGAAGCAAACAACAGAAATGATACTGTATTCTGCCCTCTTCAAACATGTTTGATTCAGCAGCACTGTGACTTTCAAAGAAGTTAGTATTACTCCTGCTAATCATCGTACTCACAGATACAAAGCAAGACGGAACATGGCGCTGCCCAAGAATATATTAAGACAATAGATACCTTAGCAACAGTTTTTACTATTCTGCAACAGATTGTGCCCTAGAGCAATAAATACCCTGAGCATGGAAAGTTAGGAAGCGTTTGTTTTTCCTAAGTAAATAAATAGGTAGATAGACACATTGACACATTGAAACTTATCATCATCATTCTATATTGTTCTTAGTTTTGTATGAAACAGAGTTTGTTAGAGAGTCAGGCAAAATGAGGATATAACATGTTCCTTATCATTTACCAAGTGTAACCCAAACAAAAGGCAAGCTTACCAGAGCACAAAGTGGGGCTGGGAGCACAAGAATCAGCACTCTCTGCAGAGATCTGAGAACGTGTGTGTGTGTGTGTGTGTGTGTATCTACGTGTGTAGGTATTAAATCTCATATTGTCCTGTTCTGTCTCATTTTCTGACATTAGATGAATATCATCCACCAGACACAATTCTAACATGTAACATCCCTAACCAGAAACTAAAAGAAGGTACGTGAAGGTACATAACCCAGCCCCAAGTGGAGTCATTTCAAACTCTAATAAAAAGCCCAAGAAACCATCAGGTTGCATATAGGGGATGGGGAAATAAATGAATTTTAACATCCTAAAAATGTGTTCTTGCTACATGGTTTTTGCTCCATCTCTGAATGCAGAGGGACAGAATCCTACTCCACTTTATTCTTTGGAGTCATCGAGTAGGGACTCAGGAATTGCCTGAGTTAGAACAATTCCTTCCTTTATACATTGTAAAGTATTTCTCTCTGGTTACCCAAAGGATGCCTGATATTATACATGCAGCCAGGCTTTTTCATCCTCAATATCTGCCATTATTTTGGCAGTCCAAAGATGTATACAAGGCAACAAATTCCACTTGAAGAAATAAAGACTCCAAGTTTGAAAGAATTTGAGACAAGAAATAGGAGTCATTGAGAAGGGCGGAATAGATGCCTGGAATAATGGACTTTTCGAGACAATGTTAACCTGCCTTTGCCTTCAGGAAAGAGGACATGTCTATATCAAGTAAATCTGATGATAACAGAGTACCTGTGGGTGTTATTTGAATGAAAAAAAGAACAAATATGTGAAAATTAAAAAGAGAATATAGTTGGAGTAAGTAAAAGGAAATAGAGTCTGTATCACATAATAGAGGATTCTAGCAGCTTTAATAAAAAAGGGATTATTTGCTCCATGGTCTCATGGGATGTTGTGGTAGTTGGGACACCTTAAAACAGGCAACATCTTAGTTTAGTGTAAAATAGGCTCAAGTGGACTCAAGGGTCCTTGCTCTTCCCCCAGAAGGTCCGAGACCTTAACCTCACTCCAGAATATCAGGACTTATACTTCTAATTCCATACTACAACATAGTAATGAACATATATTACCCTGAGATTATTTGCTATTAGCATAGGAGAGTGGAGATCTTTTAAGGGGAAACAGAAGCTAAAATATAACTCCATCCTATTGCTAAAAACAATTCCAAGTTTAGTTTATTAAAACTGGAAAAGCAGCATGTTTGAATAAGAACTTGGAATGCCTTCACAGTAAAATTCATTGCCTTCAGTTGCAGTGAAGTTTAATAATTGAGGCTGTCATTATATTTGACCCATAAAGACTAACCTTCATGGTTATTTGTTATGTATTCAGTTTTGTCTGCCTTAGCGTGAGCTTAAATATTAATGGAAAAAAACCTACAAAATCCCTCAAGCAACACTCTAGGAGTCCAGTGCTTTTTAGCTGGTGGCGATGAATATAATCATCATATCTGTGCTAATTTTTAAAGACAGCAACAAACATTGAAGCAAATAATTTAAAGAATGCTGGATAGAATATTTGACAATTTGCATATGTAAAACATACAGCTTAGATTCTGGCAGTCTCCTTCCCAGGATAAACATATTTAAGAATGAGGAAGATGAAAATCCATAAAATTTGTTGTTGTTGCAACTGAGGCAGTAGATGTATGACGTTAATGGTGACTGGCTACTAAGCCTTAGAGAACTGTCCTTATTCAGGCTACTATAGGTTGGTTCACCTCAGTGGCAGTGTGTCATTGTGGCTAAGAGTATAGACTTCATCCACAGGCTTTCTAAATTTAGATCGTACCTAACTAACCATATGACTTTAAGCAAGTTAAAATCTGTGCGCTACCACTACTTAACGGGAATGAAATGGTAGCTACATTGCAGGTTTATTGTGAGAATTAAATTATACAGACCTTAAAAAGTGCTTGGAATATGATAGGCATTTACTCTACGTTAGCTATTATTATTTGGTCATAACAAATATGGCTGAAGGGCATCTCATTAGACATTCATCGTTCCATAGATAAAGGTCTATCTTTCTGGAAATGTTCAATTTAAAAATAGGAAATTCTATTAAAAAACTTAAAAGTTATGCCAAATATTTAACAAGTAGTTACTAAATCACTAATCTGAAATGATGTTAAAAATGGTGATATGGGGAATACCTAGGGGCATTAAAAGCAATTGAGGATACACATTTAATTCATCAGACATTTATTGAGTACCAGTAATGGCAAGAAGCTACCAACTGATTTGTGGGCATTTTTCCTTGACATTCTCTCTTCTTGACCCGACTTCAAAGAGCTTTCAAGTTCATAACTTTGTAAATGAGTAAGCTCACAATTTTATGGTATGATTATGGTAAAAAATAAGCCCTGTAAAATATGTAGTGGTGACATGAAGTGATAAGTAACAATTTTGATTTATTGGATTTGGCAAGGTTTTAGAAAAGTAGAATCCTTGAAAGCCTCAAAAAATGATCACAGTGATCAAGAAGTAACATGTACAAAGGCTTAAGACATAAAACAGGTGTAGTGGCATGTTTGGACCTCAGATTGTGTGAGAATAGAGAGGGGAGAGGAGATCAAAAAAGGGAGACTGTAAGATCTTTAAAATGTTGGAACACAGAGAATCCACTCAGATTTTTAAGAAGCAGGTAATCTTCTTGGAATGGAATTTTACAAAGATTATAATGAAAGCAATATATACAAATGAGAATTCTAGAAGTGGAAGTGATATTGGATTGATCTGCATAATTTCAAAAATAAGAAATATGCATATAGTGGCTTGTTAAAGGACATGTGTCCAACAGAGGTTGTCCAGGTATTACTAGAACATGGGCATGAACAGGAAAGAGGAAAAGAATGATCAAACTACAGAGTTACTTCATGCAGGGACTCTGGCTAGAATCATTTGTTCTCCTTTACTCTTCTTCCTTTACTTGATTTTGCATCAATTTCCTGATTTGCCTTTATGTTTTTCCCACAGAAGTAGAGGTTAGTTATAACAATGAACATACACTATATATTGGCTGCTTGTGATTTGCTAATGTGCAACCATAGAACTAAGTATAATAGTTTTTGGCCTATCACATTTAGCAGCCATAATAAGCCTTATGGGACCTTTGTTATATTTTATTTTATTTTTTAGGAATTCAATATTTATTTATTTTATTGCAAAGTTTTATGTGGCTACAAAGATTTCTCGGTTACATGCATAGATCACTTTTATAATGCTTGAGTTATGGCTGTTTAGTGTGTCTGTCAGCCACAGACACATTTCATTGTACCCATTAGGTAAGTTTTCACCCATCCCTTTCTTTCCCCCTCATGTCTCACTTGATTTCTGTTAAGTTTTATTAACATTTCCCTCTGTGCCAGTTTAATAGTGAATACGTGTTGTGTCCATTTTTCTATTCTTTAGATACCTCCCTTAGGATGATGGTCTCCAGTTCTATCCAAACTGTTGAAAGAGACAATAAAGTTATCTTGATTTTATATATGAGAAAACTGATGTTTATAAAGAGATAATTGATTTGTCTAAGGCACATAATAAGTGACAAAATTTTGTTAAGAACTCAAGTGTTTTTGTTCACATGAAATAGCTCATGAACTTCATGTTGTACATTCTTGTTTAAAGATGTTCTTAGAAGAGAATCAAGAACCTAGAGGTTAAACCAGTCTTATTGCCATCAACCTTCAAAAAACCAAACAAAAGCTTATATTGGGGAAAAGAATCACTATTTAATAAATGGTGCTGGGAAAACTGGTTAGCCACAGGATTGAAACTTGACTGAACCTCTCACCACTTACAAAAATTAACTCATGCTGGATTAAAAATTTAAATCAAAGACATGAAATGATAAAAACCTTAGAAAAAAGTATGGGAAAACTCTTAACAATGTTGACCTTGGGAAAATATTCATGAAAAAGATCCCTTTGGCAACTGAAGAAACAACAAAGATAAATAAATGTGACCTGATCAAGTTAAAAGTGTCTGCACAACTAAGTACACAGTTAACAAAGCAAATAGACAACTTTCAGAATGGGAGGAGATATTCACATGTTATGAGTCAGACAAAAGGACGGTAACTAGATATACAAAATACTCAAGTAAATCAACAAAAAAATGAGCAAACAACCCCATCAATCAATGGGCGAGTGAAATGAACAGAACATTTTGCTAAGAAGACAAATGGCCAACAAACGTGAAAAAAATGCTCATCATCCCTAATCATCAGAGAATGCAAATCAAGACCACTTTGAGATATCACCAGTGGGAATCACAAGACCCCAAAGCTGCAGACACTGCCATGGGTACCCTGGTGTGTGTTGGTAGAATTACAAACTAGTACAGCCGTTTTGGAAAGATGTATGAAGAATCCTCAAAGACCTCCCATTTGATCCCACAATCCCATTACTAGGTATCTACCCAAAAGAAAAAACTTGAGATCCCCATAAAGATATTTGTACTCAAATATTCATAGCAGCTCAGTTCACAATTGCAAAGATGTAGGAACAACCTGTGTGCCCATCAACAAATGACTGGCTTAACACACTGTGGTATATGTATGCCTGGAATAATATTCAGCTATAAAAAAAAAAGATGGAGATTGCATTTTTTGTATTTACCTGTATGGATTTGAAGAGCATTTCCTAAGTAAAGCTTCTCAAAAATGGAAAAACAACCATCCCACATATAAATACTAATCTGAAAATAGTTAGTTGACCAACAACTATAGGTTGAGATGAGGGAAAAACATAATTAAATTTAAAAAGGGAGGAGGGGGCTCAGTGAGTTCTCATCTATCAGGTACAAGGTAGGGGTAAATGACTTACTTGCTGGGTTATTGAACTACAACTTAGACTTTGGCTATTACCTTACAAATGGAAATAATGTAACCTAATTGTATTTGCCCTCCTGTTAACCCATACTAAAAATGAGAAAAAAAAAAAAAAAAGATGCTTTTAGGTTAAGACTTTCCTTCCTGAAAATCCACAGAAGCCTCTTTAGAGAAAGAATCTGTGAGTAAGTTGACATTTCTCTGATCAAATTGGAGAAATAAAAAATCTGAATGCACAAAACACATAATATATGGGCAACATTTCAGCAGATATCCATGTCCCTTATAATAGGATATTTATGACAAGATATTAGTAAGAGCTAGTGGAGGAAGATGCTGAAATTAGGGTGGCACCAGGTTTCAAAATATTTTGCAGGGTTGCTTGATTTGGTTTGTTTTTTCTTAAGTTAACTACCTCATTTAGCAAGCCAAGTAACAAAATAAAGGAAAAACAAAAACAAACAGAAAACCATTTTATTATTCCTTTCCTTACCTCAGAATGATTACAAAAAATATATAAATTTCAGAGAGAGAAAGCAGAGATTTCTCTAATTTTTCTCACACTCCTCCTGCTTTAACCTGTTATGGAAGAATAGCACTTCAAATCTGAGAAAGGATTGGGATGATAACTAATCAACTTACATTGTAGAGAAACTTTCCATTTTTCCTCTGGAAGGAATACCTGATTTCTTCCTTCTTCCAAGTATGTTGAGGGCCTTGACTCTTATTTTTATCTGTTATAGTCATTCAAATAGATAAAAAAAATGATAAATATTGAAATAAGCTAACACATTTTGGTAGATGATGACTGAATTAGGGCATACAAGTCTAATTTTTCCTTCAAATTCTGAGCCTGTACTATTCACTGCCTGGTGACCCCATCTAAGTGTTCTATGTATTCAAACCTGAATTCATTAAGTGCCTCTTCACAAGTAATCAAGTAACTCTCTGGACTTTGTTATTTGTGTTAATGGGATCACCATTCTTCCATTCACTCAAACTTACAAACTAAAGAATGTTTTGGGAGAAGTTTGGTTTTTTTTTAATTTTATTTATTTATTTTTTTAATGTGTAGATGTCTCATTTCCTTGACAGGCCTCTTTTTGTTGTCCATATCTATTTTATACAAATATCATAGAGCATCGGGGCAGTGCCTGTGGCTCAGTGAGTAGGGCGCTGGCCCCATATACCAAGGCTAGTGGGTTCAAACCCCACCTGGGCCAAAGTGAAACAAAAAATAGCTGGGCGTTGTGGCGGGTGCCTGTGGTCTACGCTACTCAGGAGGGTGAGGCAAGAGAATCGCCTAAACCCAGGAGTTGGAGGTTGCTGTGAGCTGTGATGCCACAGCACTCTACTGAGGGTGATAAAGTAAGACTTTGTCTTAAAAACAAAACAAAACGAAAAAAAAGAAAACAAAACATAGAGCATTCATGAATTTATTTTGCAACAGAAAAGTTATCAAGAATAAGAAAAATAACACACTACCTAGTTAACTGACTGATCACCCTATACGTAATCTAAAATATATACTTCTTAGAAAAATTAATAGATTAATCAAAATTTTATTTAAATATACTTTCTTAAGGAAATATATTTTGTAAAGTAATATTTACATGAAAATATTTCCTTGCCTTTGTCATCCTACATAAGAATTTCAAGATCCTACTGGACAGCTCCATATGAGAAGGTGCATTGTGGGCAGTATTCTGGGCATGGAGAATCTTAACAATGGAGACAAAGGTATTTTGATGTTTAAGTTGTATAAAGCATTGCTTCTTTTATACTTCTGCAATTATGTAGTATAAATTTGAACCCTAGACTCTTCTTTTTATATCTTGTACAGGCTCAAATATTTTATGCAGCCCGGGCTCTCAATCCCTGCATTTCTTTCCTTGCTCCTGGTTGGTCATAGGGCAGCTCTGTCTTTGTCCTTGTACTAATTTCCAAAAAAAAAAAAAAAAGATTGGACCTGAAAACAAATTAGTTAATTTATTTTTTACATAATTTCCTGTCTCAGAAAGAATTTACTTTGATTAAAGAATGTATTGCAACTTTTAAATAATTTCAAGAACTGTATCATGTATTTGCACAATTGTATTTGGGGGTTCTTTTACACATTAGCCAGATAAACGAAAAATACAAATATCCAACAAAAAAGGGAAACTAATGGCTGCTTGTAACTACAGCGGAGTTCTGTTAAGATAGGGAAATAATCACATAAGGTAGAGAAAGATGACATTTTATGTAGGGAAAACACGAAATTGAAAGCTTGTTGTGTTTTATTATGACCTCAAGAAGCTTCAATGTTCCTCACAAATAACCTTTGCTTTCTGTGAAGAGCTCTTATTTCAGGAGAATTCTACACAGTGTTTTATCATCTCTCCACTGGCTGGGGTAGGCAGGAGTAGAGCTTACATCACTCATTTCTCCAAATGTTAATTTTGTTTTCTAAAGAGAATTACTGATAATAATTCTGTCTTAGTCACCTCAGAGGAGATTGTACTCATTAGAGTACAAATTAAATGGTTTTTTAAGTAGTTTCTTGCTTCCAAAGAAAATCCCCCACAAAGAAGAGAACTTGAAATGTCGAGTATAAATACATATAAAACATCTGTTGCAGCATTTGAAACCACTCTATCAATAATAAAAAAGCAATGCCATCTACATAATGGGTCAATAGCATTTGAAAAGGGGACAAAAAAGGGGAGGGGAGAACACTTTTTAATTTGATTGTATTGAAAGGTTGACTATCACTTGTTATTGTCTGTCATAGGACAGATATGTGAAAGGCTGAGAATTACATGCAAAACTGAGAAGAATTGAATCTGAGGTGTCTGATTTTGATTTGGCTAGCCCATGCTGCTGTACAAAAATAGCCCTGGGCATTAATCTGTCAGGTCCATTATTATGCCTATTTCTGAGATTTATACATTGGTTTGTGGTAGCAATAGACATTTATTGAGTGCTGATCACCTGCCAAGCTCAGTGCTATACGCCTTAGTAGTGATGGTCCCAACCCAGTGGGTTTTCAATCTAATAAGACAGGCAAGGCAATTAAGACACAGACTCAGAGGAAGAAACTGACTAATGCATGCAGAGGAGACGGAACAGCTTTCCTTTCCTTCTCTGCACCTTGTGTAGCCCACTGTGGTGTCTTTGTTCAAGGAAGCTAAAGAAGTATTTTAGAGACCAAGAGGGTATGAAGATGGATGTCAGAAGAATGCTCAGATCACCTGTTCACTTCAAATTTTTTGACATTGATGCAAGTAGTAGATTTTCAGATGTTTTACTGGTCCAATTCAATTCCTCGTGTGAGTTATTTTCTTATCCTCTTTGTTTCCTCATATCTGATTTTATTCTCCTGCATGTACAGAATCCTTGCTATCTCTCTCCAGTATAATTATTTAATGTCTCCTTTTGAAATCCCTTAATTGTCCCTTTCCTTCCTTTTGGGTGATAACAGCATCTTGCTCTGTTAAAAAGCATGTATCAAGACACTTTATGTACTTGATATAAATTTTGTGATTTAAATAGGTGTGGTTCCTGACCTAAGTCACATAAAATTTAACACAGGAAATATTGAACCATTTGTAGATTTGTATAATTTTAACATCTATGGTTGAACAGATGCACTTATTAAATATGACATGCTTGTAAAGGTTTAAGCAAATTTAAAATTAAAGCGAAGATATGGAAATTACATATTTTATTACATGGAAATGATTGTAATTAGGCTCTATTATCCTTAATTATCAGAACACATCTGGCTGGGTACAGTGGTTCACTCCTGTAATCCTAGCACTCTGGGAGGCTGAGGCAGGTAGGATTGCTTGAACTCAGGAGTTCAAGACCAGCCTGAGAAAGAGCAAGACCTTGTTTATACTAAAAATAAAAAAATAAAAAAAAAACAGCAGAGCATTATGGCAGGCCACTGTAGTCCCAGCTACTTGGGAGGCTGAGTCTAGAGGATTGCTTGAGCCCAAGAGTTTGAGATTACTGTGAGCTATGACGCCACAGCACTCTACCCAGGGTGACAAAGTGAGATTCTGTCTCACAAAAAGGAAAAAAAGAATAAAAAATAATCCATCATATTATTTTACTTCATCTGTTCATGAGCACATAAATTCAGGTTGTTTTTGCATTAAAGTATGAACTTTAGTCTGTAAAGACTATTGTCACTAGCAGAAGATTGTTAGTAATGTTTTCAAGGTATGTAGACATTTCTTTAAATTAAACACAAAGGTAACCTTTCTAAATGTATTTATATTTGACCACTGACCTATAGAAAGAAGGCAATAAAACCAGACTAATGAATCAGCTTACAGGGATGAGAGGATGTTCACATACTCTGCAATGTTCCAAATAGAAGGTACCACACTGCATGCTACTATGGAACTGTGAAGAAAAGTCCCTGCCCTTAAGAAACTTACAGTCAAATTGGGAAAACATTTTACACTGGAAAAAGAACTGAAATCTAAATAAACAATAAATCAAAGTGATTAATATACAAGTGTAATAAATGTGGCAGTCTCTACAAAAAAAAATCCATATTTTGGTCTTTTCTGTTTTGAATTTAATTTTTGACCTGAGATACATAGACGAGGATTGGTCTTGACATACACTCATCATTGGTCCATGCAAAGCCCGCTTCTCTTTAATGAATTGAAAATGTTCAATAGAAAAAAAAAATCAAAGTTCTTTCATACACCAGTGAAAGAGGGATTTAGAGGCAAGAGTGGTTCAGGGTCTCTTAAAACACTTTATTGAATCTCTGCTTATTAGTGTTCTTATTAGCTACTATTACATCATATTATAGCCAAATGCCCATGACAGCTTTTCATGGGAAGGCAAGAAGAAAGATATTTGGGGGGGAGGGAGACAGAATAGATTTCGAGTACATCCAATATAACTAATTAGAGCCCTACGTTTATATCTGTGACCACCTCTCCCATGACACCCTTGTTCTTAACTGTGTAACCCAGGGCTCTAATTTTATTTTTCTTCAACTAAAAGTTGTCTTTCTTCAACTGAGTACTCACCTAGAAAGTGATGTGGTTTTTAACTTCTACACATTCACAAAAGGAGAAAGCATTCTATTGTGAGAGGTGAGCGATTCAGGGGCTAATACGAGATGCACATTTTGCTGATACTAGTTCAGTGCTGTCACGGCCTCCTGAGGCCTGTCCCAGGTGGTGGTAATTAACTTTTAATGTAAGCCTGGAGGGCAAAACACTTAAGAGTTATCCAGTTTTCTCCAACAGAATGAATAGGTAAATGTTAACATATGTTTATCAATAGCTAAAGTACTTAGACAAGCTCAACTATTATTACAAGAAGAAAAGCCTAGATTTTAGACTATGTCTGTTCTATTTCTCTCACTCCAGGATTATAGAGAATTGGGTGGCTAATCTTTAGAAATGTGTAGTAGGGTTATAGAATCTTAGATATTAGAAAAATACGGCAAGTCTGCTGCCACTCTCATCTCTGTATTAGTCTTCAGCAGGCATTGCTAATTCATCAAACAATTTTGTTTTGCCTGACTCTGGATTCTGGATTCTTTATAAATAGCACTTGGAGTAGAAACTCACACTTAATGCAATGAATTTGTTGTGCCAATATTAGACTATAAACTTCCCGATTATACAGATTATGGCTTTCTTGTTTCATTTATTGGTTTACCCCAAGCCATGTGTAAGGTTCATCTCACTGAAGGTGCTCAGTAATACTTTTGAACAAGTGAGATAGGAGAGATATAAAGAGGCATTCTGTCTAAAACAAACACACAAACAAATATTAAGAAAACTGGCCTTCAGATAGTAATGTTCTAAAAAGTTGGAGATAATTCAGGAATTCAGTCCCCTACTTCATTTTGAATTAGGTGTTCATTTTTCTAGGACATTCTTACAGTAAATGTAAATGTAAACTTTGTAAAAGTAACTGAGAAAAATATGTCTACTTCATTTTCTATTGAAGTGCAATTTTTGAAAATTTACTATTGTCTGCTTGTATTTTCTACATAATAGAAATCATTCATATGATTTAATATTATACATATGTATGGGATAAATACAGCTTATATGTAATGACTAAAATTCTTTTTTTATTTATTTTTAACTTAATTTGTATTAAATCATAACTATACATTTATGGGGTACAGTGTGATGATTTGATATACAATGTGGAATGCTTAAATCAAACTGATTAACATAACCATCACCTTAATTATTTTTTGTCATAACACATTTATAATATACCCTTAGTTGTTTGGAAATGTACCCTTGCATTGTGCACATTAGGTGAGATCCCACCAAATACCCTCCCTTCACCCGCCCTTTCCCCTTCCCTCCTTTCTCTCTTCTCTCCCCTTCTTCTTTCTAGACTACATTTGTGTTTTATCATTCATAGGAATGGGTGACTATATATTGGTTTCATAATAGTATTGAGTACATTGGATACATTTTATTCCATTAAGAAGAGTATGTTCCAGCTCCATCCAGATAAACATAAATGATGTAAAGTCTCCATCTTTTTATGGCTGCATAGTATTCCATGGTATACATATACCATAATTTGTTAATCCATTCATAGGTTGATGGGCCTTTAGGCTGTTTCCATGACTTGGCAATTATGAATTGGGCTGCAATAAACATTCTGGTACAAATGTCTTTGTTGTAAAATGATTTTTGTTTATCTGGGTAGATACCTAATAATGAAATTACAGGATCAAAAGGTAGATCAACTTCTAGTTCCTTGAGAGTTCTCCATACTTCTTTCCAAAAAGGCTGTATTAGTTTGTAATCCCACTAGCAGTGTAGAAGTGTTCCCTTCTCTCCACATCCATGCCAACATTTACAGTTTAGGGATTTTTAATGCAGACCAATCTTACTGGAGTTAGGTGATATCTCAAAGAGGCTTTGATTTGCATTTCTCTGATGATTAAAGATGATGAGCATTTTTTCATGTGTTTGCTAGCCATTCACCTGTCATTCTCAGAGAATTCCATTCAAGTCTCTTGCCCACAAAGAAACAGTGTTGTTTATTCTTTTCTTATTGATTGAATTCTCTGTAGATTCTAATTGTCAGAACTTTGTTCGTATCATAAGCTGCAAAAATCTTCTCCCATTCTGCAGGCTGCCTGCCTTACTTGCAGTGCCCTTAGTGCAAATATTCATGATCAAAACATGTTAACAAATTCTAGACATCTAGTATATGACCTATCTGAGAGTATTTAGATAAATATTGTTTCCTAGGAATTGCTAGCATGCATAAAACAAAACTAAAATTTAACCCACTCCTAAGCAATTTCTATCAGATAATGCCTAAAGACCACTGGGAAAAAACTAAGTCATGGACACCCTGTCTGATTTAATCTTCAAAACGTACAAAGCCAATGAGTACTACCCAAACTCTGCTAGGATATACCAGAGTGTCCAGTTGCTACACCACATTTGTCATAATCAACAACACTTCTTAGTAGTTCTTGAAGGGTCTATGTTTACTCCACAGGTGGTGTGTGAAGGTCAGGCTTCTAACTGGACTGTTTCTGGGAACCAGTGAGGTACACAAATGATAGACTTCCTAGATCTTGAGTGAGAGTTTGGGCAGTTCCTGAATCTTCTCACAGGACCTAATCTGGTGATAAATCCAAGTCTGTAGATTTTCCCTGAAAGAAGTTTGAAAAATATCCTATGTACATGGATCAGAATTAATATTGTTAAAATGCAGATGCTACTCCAAATGATATAGATTTAGCACAATCCCTATCAAAATTCCAATGGCATTTTTCACAGACATAGGAAAAAATATTTTAAAATTCATATGAGACCACAAGTGATCCTGACTACAATCTTGAGGGGAAAAGGTGGAAGGCATCACACTTTCTGATATCAAATAATGTTACACAACTACAGGAATCAAAACAGGAGAGCACTGGTGTAAAAGCAGACACACGGATCAAGGGAACAAAATAGAAAGTCCAGGGGAACAAAAACACAAGATATACAGTCAATTAAATCTTGACAAATAAATCAACTAATATTTGACCCTAAGAGTTTAAGATCAGCCTAGGTAAGATAATGAGATCCCTGCCTTTATTAAAAGAAAAATGTAAAAACAAATAGCTAGGTGTGGTGGTGTGCATCTGTACTCCTGGCTACTCTGGTTGAGTCAGGAAGATGCTTTGAGCCCCAGAGACCAAGGCGTCAATGAGGTATGATTGTGCCATCTACACAATTTCAGGTCTTACGTTAGGCCTTTAGTGCAGTTTGAGTTGATTTTTGGTGTTATAGAAGGGTCAAATTTCATTCTTTTACATGAGAACAAGACTCTGACTCAAAATAAATAAATAAAAATAAACAAGTGAACTAAAAAGCTTCTGCATAACAAAGGAAACAACAGAATCAAAAGGCAGCGCATGGACTCGGAGAAAATATTTGCAAACCATATCTCTGATAAAGGGTTAATTAATATACAAAATATATATGGAATTCACACAATTCAATACTTAAAAAAAGAACAATTTATGAAAATGAGCAAGGATTTGAATAGCCTTTTTTTCATAGAAAGCATAAAAGTGACCAACAGATAGATGAAAAAAATTTTTCAACATCAGTAATCATCAGAAAAATGCAACACAAAACCAAAGTGACATGCCACCTCATTCTTGTTAGAATGGCTATTATCAAAATAACTAATACGGTAAGAGTGTGATGAAAAGGGAACTCTTATATCCCATTGACAGGGAGGTAAGTTGGTACAGCCATTATGGAAAAATAGTAGGAAGTTCCTCAAATAATTAAAAATGGAACCACCAAATGAAATGAGTATGTTAAAAAGATATTTTTGTTTCCATGCTCAAAGCAGTATTATTCATGATAACCAAAATATATAAACAACCTAAGAACATTATGCTAAATGAAATAATCTAGATACAGAAAAAAAAAATACTACGTGACCTCTCTCAATCTATAAAAAAGGTCAAATACATAGAAACAGAGTGTAGAACAGAGGTTACCAGAGATGGGGAGGGGAGAAATTGAAGAGAAGTAGATCAAAGGGCGAAAACGTGCAGTTATGGGGGATGAATACACCTAGAGGTCTGATGTGCGGCATGAGGACTGTAGTTACTGATATTATATCATATACTGATAATTTGTTAAGAGATTAGATTGTTGTGCTCTTAGCACAGAATAAAATGGTACTCATGGAAGATGATGTTAATTTGTCTGATTGTAGTCATCATTTCACTCTAAGTGTGTATGTCAAAACATCACATTGTGCACCTTAAATATATATATATATAAAAAATGAAAAATAAAAGTAATTAGAAAAGAATTCTCAAGTCATATAAGCCAATATCTTCCCAATATGAATATTTAATTATTCACTCTTAAATTCGTTCTTGCAATATGAATGTTTTCAGGATCCGCTATAAAGTAGGCATTTCACTATTTGAGGGTAAGGGACAAGTTTGTTCATAATTATTGCTATGATGTAGAGAAGTAATAATCACAGTGATGACATATTAATTCTCACTATATAAAGGTGCTATAGTAAATGCTTTGCAAGTATTACATAAGGAAACTGATTTATAGTAACACCTTAGAGGATGGCATTAACATCCCAATTGTACAGATAAGGAAATTGAGGCATGGATAGTTTAATTAATTCGCCTAGTGTTATATCACCATTCAATGATTAAAATTGAATCGTAGGTTGTTCTTATGTCCACACATAAAAATGCTAATTCTGCTGCTTTGCTTATAACATGCGGGTTGTAAAGGAATCATCACAAAAGTTTGCTCTACACTATCATGCTCATCATCATTATTCAAGAGGCCTGGTATTCAGCAGGAGATACATGAACAAGTAATAGTAACATGCCACGAAAGGAGAAGAATTACAAGTACTACAAAATGCAACACGAGAGAGGATGGACTCTAATAATAAATGGATTGCGTGTCTACCAGATCTACTGTGTGCCAGACACACGTGCATAAAGTTTTTCTGCAATTTGGAATTTCATAGAAATTCATAGAAAAGTATGATTCTGAGAATCATGCTTTTAAAATAATTAAATGATGTAAGGCAATAGTCTTTATTTATCCCCTCTAATATTCACAGCAGAAATATGACTGTATTTGAGTTTGAAGTGTTGCCCTATATTCTACTACAGAGCTGTTAAATATTGCAGGGTGCATGAACCATACTGTCTTTCTAGAAGTCAAAACAATCTGAATTCTGAAACATATCCAGCTCCAAGTTTTTCAGATAATGGACTTGGGACCTATCACACTTCTGACTGAGAAAATCACATATATCGGTCAAGGTTCAATCAGAATAATAGTCATTACGAGTGAAAATAAATAAAATAATTATTAAAACAATTCCATCTCACACAACTGTGGGTTTTGTTTTGGAAAACAAAGGTCTTCAAGGTTCATTTAAAGTTGCAGAAAAAGAGGCACTAACCTGCTTTCCTAAAGCACTGTGCCCACATGGGGAAAGGGGAGCTCACAGGGAAGTCTATAGGAAAGAATTTCCTCTGGGGGCCTGCAGAATAGCCTCGGGGTCAAGACTGGGACTGCAGATGGAAAGAAGAGCAGCTCAGAGTGGAGGAGAGTCAATCAAGCTGCCAATGATTATGTACCTCTTCACCTGTCCACCTGACAGCAATCTTACGGTGAGCAATCAGCACTATTTCATTCTACCTCTCAAATCCTAAGCCAGTCCTTTGACCAGCTATAACCTGAAACAAAAAGGGTGTGGGATTTAGTTTAGCCAAAGTGGCAAAAGAACAACCCAGCACAACTTTGCATGAGACAGAGAGCAGGTGTAAGAATCAGATCCTGTCTTTAGCTTAAATTTTAATATGTTTTCTAACATTTAATTTTTTTTTTGGCATTCATTTTCATTCTTAAGAATATTGAGTTCATTATGCTTTATTTTGATTCCTGAATTTGGGGGTGACTCTTCAAATTTTGTCCTTGAGATGGATACCTTGCTTATCTGTCCTTGGTTATAGTTGTGCCAGCTGGTCACATTTCCTTGACACATAAGCTGACTTCAACCTTTGTTCATTTTTATTTTTATTTTTTTGCCACAAAGTCTCAAGCTGTCACCCTAGTTAGAGTACCATGGCATCACAGCTCATAGCAATCTCCAACTCTTGGGCTTAAGCCATTCTCTTTCTGCAGCCTCCCAAGTAGCTGGAACTACAGGTGCCTACCACAACTCCCAACTTCTTTTTTTTTTTTTTTTTGGTTGCAATTGTCATTGTTGCTTAGCAGGCCTGGGTTGGGTTCCAACCCACCACACTAGGTATATGTGACTACCTCCTTGCCAACTGAGCTACAGGCACCGCCCTCAACCTTTATTCTTGTGTCATTAGCTAGTGTCTAGTTGTCACTCATTAGCTTGTATCATTAACATTTGGTAATATTAAAACACAGTTTCTTATTGTGTAGGAACTGAGTGGAGGCTGAACATTTGCATCATTATCAACTTGATGCTGCTGGTCCAGGGACCACACTTTGAGAACCACTATTGTAAGATAAAATGGAATCCATGCTATCACCATAGAAATGTGTATGACAAAGGATGGTAATGCTGCCTTATCCTAGAAACCAAAGTCTATACTCTTATTCTTGTGTCATTAGCAATGCAACCTGCAGTATGTTATTAGATGTCATTCCTTACCTTACATCACAGAACATAGAAGTATTATAAAGTGCCACAGAGGAACCTCTGTACTGTATACATATTCTTACTTGTATACTAGAAAACCTATTTCATTTTGGTAGTTTTACCAATCAGACGGTCTAGTAAAACAAGCTGCTTCGAATTCTGGGTCACTGCTATGAGGTCAGGTGGGAGTGTTACCTTCCAGATTAATAGAACTGTTGCTGTGGCCTCCCAGAGAATTTATGACCACTAGGTAAGAAGGTTATAGTGTCAGGAAGCAAAAGTTTTACTAAGTGGACCATTCGCGGTAACAACAAGAGGAGTAAATCTTTTTCCACTCTTTTATCTGGGAGGTTCGAATCCTAGCTATGGGAGAAACAGTGCCGCATACTGGCTGCTGATTCAGAATAGGTACTACATTTTGGAGAACATTTCTTTAGTTCCACAAGATGTTGTCACCTGCTAGTGCCATAACTAATACTTTGAAAAGTTATTCCACTGTTTTATAAATCCATTTGCTTCAGGGTATCGGGGAACAGGTTGCCATGTAGTGAATTCCATGAGCGTGAGCCCATTGCTATTTCCTTGATTATAAGATCAGTTCTTAATCAGAAGCAATGTTTGGTGGAGTTCTGTGATGAAGAACAAGTTGTTTTGTCTGTCTATGGATGGTGCTTTGGTCAGGGACAGCAAGTCTAAGTACAGAGCAAGTTCTGTTTCAGTGAGAACAAAGCCCAGCCCTTTCTTGATGAAAGTTGTCCAAACCCATGAACCTACAGGCAGGTGGCTGGCCAGCCTCCTCCCACAAAAAATTCTGCACCAGTCTCTTACTTTTTTCTAACTGCAAAGACCTTCAGAGAGTAATGGTTAACATTCTCATTCCACTTCTCAATATTTACTGATTCCTTTAGCCCAGTCTCATCTAGAACTCTACAGAGAAGGAAATCCTAGAAAACACAGACTATGTTTGACTATCACATCAGTAAAACAATCTAGCGCATCCAGAAATGTTCTTGGGACAAACTTACCTTGGAAGGATAGGCAGGGTTTAGCAAGTGAGGATGAAAAGAGGTCATTCTCAGAAAGGACCTGAGTATTGGCAAAAATACTGAAACCGGAAAACCCAAGGGTTCTGGGGAATGGCAATTGTTCAAGTTTAGTTAAAACTTAAGGTATCTGGAAGCAGAATAGGAGCAGGAATTAAAGAGCTATTGTTCGGTTACATTCATAGAGAATCTTGAATTCCAGGCCGAGGTAATGGTTTTTAAAAGGGTGGTTAAAAAGATGGCAGAAGAATAATATTTAAACAACAAAAGGAGTGTATTAAGAATTACATCGCACAATTCATACAGAGCATGAATTGAAGAAACTCATTTCTTCAAGGGGATACATACTAAGAAAATCACTGCTATTGTTGTTCAGGCTCGAAGTGTTAAGGGTGAAATAGTAAGTGGCATTCTGTCTTTCCCCAAATTGTGAAACTAGAGCTTTAATCGTTTTCATCCTTCACACATTTTCCATGTCACTTCTTCATGAAGTAGAGTTCTAACACTCTCTTCTCATAAAAAACTTTTGGCAAGAAATCATCATAAATTATTTCCAACTAATTTATAGATCAATAACACTTTAATATCCTGAGGATAAATAGTTCGTCTGCTTCTTATTTTTTTTTTGAACCAATGGGACTTGGTGAATTTAATGAAAACTAAGAATTTTCTCCTGTGAGGGAAAAAAAAATGTTTACACAGAGACATAAAATACTGCAAATAACTTTAGTAGACTCACATGTACACTAAATTCTACATGAACCCCTATATGTTCCATGATTTTTTGGTCAAGTACCCTTAGCTAAAAGAAGAAAACAATTATTTGGCACTGGAGCATCACTGTGCAAATAAGAACAAAATTTTTGTTGTGGTTGCAATTTTGGCCCGGACCAGGTTTGAACCCATCACCCTCTGTATAGGGGGCTGGTGCCCTACTCCTTGAGCCACAGGTACCACCCCAATAAAACAAATTTTAAGAGAAGAGCTTTCAAGTACCCCTAAGCCCTGGGTGTCTAGCTTAGTTAGACACCAGGGTCCATTCTCCATATGATAAACCCTACAGAATATGCAAGTAGCTGGGCTGAACATAATCAATGCTTTTTGTTTCACCCCTATCATCATGCAGGTTGAAAACACACTGGCAATTTCTGAAGAGTTATGTTGAAGTTACAGTTAAAAAATGTACACATGGAAATAAAAATGAAGATACACTTACTCTCTAGATCTATTCAAGATTCAACCCCAGTCAAGCCACATGGCAGGGGCGGGAGGGAGGCATAAGGACAGGTAGAAAAAACACCTCTTTCTCCATAGGGGTTCCAATAAGGTCACAGGCTGTGCTTTCTCTCATATGATCTATAATGGCAGAGACCAGACACCAGCAAAGAGCACAGAGTGAGCTGGTCTTAGGGTGGGAGGGAAGCAGTGATGGTCCACAGATTCCACAGGTTCCTCTTTTGATGTGAGGCGCCTGTGTGAGGTCTGGCTGAGCAAGGTTTGAGTACAGTGCTGTTCAAGCACAGTGGCTTAAACAAAACAGGGATTCATTCTTCTCTCACTGAGCAGTCCGATGAATAGCATAGTCTAGAGTAGGTGACAGGGTTCTGCAACACAAACACAAACTCAGATTCCATCTCTGAGTCTACAGAATCTGCAGTGGTGGGATGAACAGAAGAGGCACATTCTATGTGCAGAGCTCTCTAGCAGGATTAAACCCACCACAAGGGAGATCTCACACTGTAGTCTCCAGTCAGGTGGCCTATACTCTTCTAACTTCAGGGGTTCCATTGCTTAAAAAAAAAAATGGAAAATCAACATCAATGGGTAACCAGCACCATCTGCTCCATCTTTTGTATGTCAGGCCTTTTGCTGTCTGGCCTTGGCCATCCTATGAAGAAGATGGTATTACACTATTAGGTATTAACCCCATTTTTCAGACATACGTGGTGCTACCAGCACAATGACAATTTTTAATAGCTCTGTCCTCTTATAGCCCCAGAGTGCCATACTCATAAATATAGACTGGTCTAATTTATATATCTGAGGATATTTTACTGATACACACATAATATGATGCTACTTATCTCTGAGTTCTGGGTTGAGAACATCTCCCTCTTACCTTCAAAGTGTGCTTTTTGAACACGAGATATAAATGATCAAAGCTGCATTCCCTGCAGTTTCATCCCTTCTCATCCCCGTACCCACCAGGGTTGCCGAGAAACTGACTGTCACAGAAAACTTTGTCCTTAATATTTCCCGAGGACTAATTTTTTTTTAAGGACTATTTCTTGATGTTTCCTCATGAACCATTGGTTCTCAAAATATTCTATTCAAATTCATCATATTAAATCTCTTGCTTGAGTTTTCACTATGTCCAGCAGCAATCAGTTGATCAGAAAAATACTAAAATTTCTCTCCCCAAATTACTGTAGTTTTGGCATTTTATAGGTGATTTAAATATTATACTGAATGAATAAAAGGTTGGGTGACAGTTATGTGACAGTAGTTGTCACTCATTAGCTTGTATCATTAACATTTGGTAATATTAAAACACAGTTTCTGTTTGTGTAGGTCCTGAGTGGGGGCTGCACCTTTTGCATCATTATCAACTTGATGCTGCTGGTCCAGGGACCACACTTTGAGAACCACTATTGTACGATAAAATGGAATCCATGTTATCACCATAGAAATGAGTGAATAGATAACACACAGACTATGACAAAGGATGGTAATGCTGCCTTATCCTAGAAACCAAAGGCTATGCTCTTACATAGTAGACTCATACTGAAATCTTGCCTTAAGTATTTTGCCATATGCCTTAGATATCATTAAAATATGAATAATACCTCTGTCTCAAGGAATCCCTGAGGATTAAACATATACTAGGTAAGGTACCTGGCACCTGGAAAATACAGAGTTATAGCTGTTACAATTGTCACAAAACAATTAACAGTACAGATCACCTAAATTGTGAAGCACCAGGAAAAAAGTCTTATTCTAAGATAGAATTTATTAACCACTCTCAATAAAAGATTCAGAAGTAAATATAGTATTTGAGAATTATACTCCATAAGCCATAAAAACTGTCTTTTCCTACTATGTAGATATGCGTCACTATATAGTGGGGTCAAATGTTTTTGTTATAATTGTTGGAAAATATCTAGTCACATAAGCTAGAAACTAAATAATTTTTTTGAGACAGAGTCTCACTGTATCATCCTTGGTAGAGTACCAGTCACAGATCCCAGCAACCTCAAACACTTGGACTCAAATGATCCCCTTGCCTCAGCCTCCCGAGTAGCTGGGACTGCAGATGCCCGCCACAACACCTGGCTGTTTTAGAGATGGGGTCTAGCTCTTGCTCAGACTGATCTCAAACTGCTGAGTTCAGGCCATCCACTCATCTCAGTCTCCAAGAGTGCTAGGATTGCAGGTGTGAGCCACCACACCTGGCCAACTAAATAAAGTTTAGAGCCATCAACCCAGATCATTGACAAAATGAAAGTGCAGTTCTAAAAGTTGCTAACTTGCATCTTTTAATTGCAAAATCAATTTTGAAAGTTTTTGAGTTTAAACTTCATAATTCAAAAATTTCTACAAATAGAAATGGATGTTGAGGTAAAATCCATGAACCATGCTAGAATACTATTTGCAAGGTGCTTTATAATCACTTTTTATCAGTACCTTTTAATAAAAGTTCTATAAAATAGGTCAATAATACATTCATAATTCTGCAAATGCAGATGATAAGGTACTTGCCTGGGGTTATACTGCGCCCTGGTAGCAGCACAGAGATAGGAGTTTTCAGACCCTGGCATTCTGCTCCCCTCCCCTCACTGCACTGCCTCACTACTTTGTAAATTATTGATTCGCAACCACACTGCTACCTCCATGAGCAAAGAGGGTGTTACAAAATCTTATAAATTGATCGATCCTGACCTGTTTTCTATAAATAATGCCTCACATTTTTAGAGCACTGTATCATGTTCAAATCCATGTCATATAATTTGTTCATTTGAGCTTCACACTCACACAAGGAAAGGATGAAATTCACTGAAGAGAAGCTATGTCCAAGATCAACAGTTGCAGAGATGGGGCTACAGTCAGTTCCCATGGTTCACTCTTTGCACCTTACCACTGCTGCCCCTCATATGTGCCAAGAGCCTCTCTACATATGAAGTCTCCTATAGAAAAATAAAATCCAACTTCAATTCTAAGGCAAAACAGTGCTAATATTTCAATCTGTATTACATCACCTACTGTCTGATTGTGTTCCTTAAACTCTCTGAGTCTTTGTTCATTGTTCAGCTTGAGATTATAACTCTGCTCATCTCATAAGGTTACTCAGTACCAATGGGGTGATGTAGCTGAGAATAGTGCTGGTGCATAGTAATGCTCAGTTTGCTGATTTTAATATCTAACTCCGACTATGTAATCCTCTACTCTAGGTGAGCTCTCTAACGTACTACATATTCTGTTTCCTTATCTATGAAATGAGAATAATAACAACTTCATATGATTTTAATGAGAATAAACACTGAATAAGATAATGTATATAAAGTAATTATATATTACTGCTGAATAGTATTTGCTTATTAAATATATTTACTTGGTCTTCAGAATTGTGAGGTTTATGAAGTAAAAAGAAATATATACGCTATATTGGTTTCTGATCTCAGTTTTTGACACAGCTCCTAAAAAAATTTCTAAGTAGGGCTTCTAAAATAATTTCTGTGCTAGTATTTTGTCTCTAACTCCAGTTCCTGATAAAGAGCTCCTGAGACATTTGTAATTCTCTGTTAAGTTCCTGAGTGATGGAAGCATGTGACACAGACCTGCTGAATCCCTTGGTATTTCCTGGCTAGAAGGAGCATCTTTTATTCTGAAGAGGCAACTCTTGGTCAGCTGCTAGATGGGAGCTGGATTTGGTTTGCTAGCATTTTGTTGAGAATTTTTACATATATATTCATATATTCAGAGATTATAGGTCTGTACATTTCTTTCTTATGATGTCTATTTTTGCTTTTGGTACCAGGGAAATACTGGCCACATCAAATTAGTAGACAAGTAACCCTCATCTTCTATTTCTGGAAGAGTTTGAAATAGATTGGAACTATTTTTTTAATGTTTGGTAAAATTCACCAGTGAAACCAAGTAATCTTGAGCTTTTCTGTATGGGATGTTTTACAAATATTAATTCAATTTCTTTACCTGCATTTTATTCTTGCACTGGCTTTTGTAGTTTGTGCATTTCTGGGAATTTGTCCATTTCATTTAAGTTATCTCATTTGTTGCCATAAAGTTGCTCAATCCCCTATTTATTTTTATAAATAGTTATGAAGGGTAGTGACGTCTTCTGTTTCACATCTGGTTTTAGCAATTTCAGTATTCTCTTTTCTTTTCCTTTGTCCATCTAGACAAAAGTTTGCTGATTTTGTTTATCTGCTTAAGGGATCAATTTTTGGTTGTATTGATTTTCTTTATTGGTTGTATTCCATTCTCTGGGGGTTTTTGCTACCACTAAAATGTTTACTAATACCTTTTTTTTTCCTGCCTGCTTTAGGTTACTTTGCACTTATTTTTTCTAGTTTTTTTAAGTTAAAAACTGAGCCATTACTTGATTGACTGACTGATAGATTTACTTAGAGACAGACTCTCACTCTGTTGCCCTGGGTAGAGAGCTGCAATGTCATAGCTCTCAGGAACCTCAGTCTCTTGGGCTCAGGCAATCCTCTTGCCTCAGACTCCCCAGTACCTGGAACTTCAGAAGCCTGCCATGATGCCCAGTTAGTTTTTCTATTTTTAGTAGAGATGGGGTCTCATTCTTGCTCAGGCTAAACTCCTGAGCTCCTGTACTCCTGAGCTCAAGCAATCCACCTGCCTCAGCCCCCCCTCCACAATGCTAGGATTACAGACATGAGCCACCCTGCCCAGCCTCAATTTTCTTTTTTAAATATAGAAGCATGCAGCCTTAAATTTCCAACTCAGAGCAGCTTTATCTCCAACCCTTAAGTTTTGGTCTATTGTGTTTTTATTTCCTTTCATCTCAAAAGTATTTTCTTATTTCCTTTATGATGTCTTCTTTGATTCATTGATTATTTATAACAATGTTATTTAATTTTCACATATGTATGAATTACTCAAATTTTCTTCATGTTAACTAATTTCTACTTCAATTCCTTTCCGTTCAGTGAACATACTTTATATGACTGAAATCTTTTTCAATGTATTAAATCTTGTCTTAAGGCCTATTCTATTCTGTATCCTGGGGAATGATTCTTGTATGTATGAAAAGAATATACACCCTATTATTGTTGGCTGAAGCATTCTATAAGTGTATATTAGGTCTAGATGTTGTTAGAATCTTCTGTATGCATTTTGATTTCTGTCTAGTTTTTCTACCCAATATTTAAAACCAGATATTGAAGTTTCCAACTGTTATTGTTGAATGGCCTATTTCCCCTTTCATCTCTTTGAGTTTTTCTTCAGGTATTGGGAGCTCTGTTGACAGCTGCATGTATCTTTATAAGTGTAATATTCTTTAGAAGAATTAATCCTTTGTCCTTTGTAAAATATCCCTTTTTATCTAGTAACTTTTTCTTTTAAAATCAACTTTATCTGGTATTAGGGACACTCTAACTCTCTTCTCCTTACTGGGTACATAATGTGTAATTTTTTCCGTCCTTTACTGTCAATCCATTCACATGTTTAACTATGAGGGATGCCTTTTGTGGAGCATATGGTTGAAACACAATTTTTTTCTGTCTGACAATCTCTGTTTTTTAATGGGATTATTTATTCCATTCACAGTTAATGCCATTCTTTGTATAGTTGAATTCTGCTGTTTCACTTTTGTTTTCATTTTCTCTGATGTCTTTTTGGTTCCACTTTTCCTCCCTCTGTTCTGCTTTCTTTTGTACCACGTGATATTTTCTAGTGTAACATTTCAATTACTTTAACTGTTTTAACTGTATTTTCAGTTAATTCCTTAGTGGTTATTTTAAGGCTGATAACATTCATTTACAGATTGGGTTCTTCTTTATTCTACTTTAATTCAGAGAGATATGGAAATTTTATTTACATGGAGCTGAAGTCTCTCTCTCTCTCTCTTTTTTTTTTTTGCCATTATTGTTATATATATTGCATTTATATATGTTAAAAGTCCAAAAGTTAAAAACTAAATCTAAAACTACTCTACTATTATATACTTTATATAAAATGTCTTTTACAGAAAATGAAAAGTGACATTAACAATACATTTACAGAGTTTATTATATTAACTTTCTTATTTACCCTTTCCAGTTCTCTCCATTTGTTCTGCGGAGATTTTCTCCTGTCATCATTTCCTTACTGCACTAGAGCTTTGTTCCCATCTGCCTCCTTTGTGCTGTTATTTTCCAATATATTGCATTTCTCTAAATTACAGGCCCCACGTTTCATTTTTTCTTAAACAACTGAGTGAAGAAAGAAGTACACAAATTAATGCTTTTATGATTATCTACATAATCATCTTTCAAATGTTGTTTGTTTTTTCCTGTGAATTTGAAATACTGTTCAACGTCACTTGCCTTCAAACTGAAGAAACTTAGTATTTCTACTAAGGCACATCTGCTGAAAACAAATTCTTTCATTTTTTCTCTATTTGGCAATTATTTATCTTATGGGAATGTCTCTTTCAGTTACGAATGATAGTTGATAGTTCCTTATCACCTCACACCCACCTTAGAATATTCTTGAAGATGCCTTCAGGCCTTTGTAGTTTCTGACAAAAAGTCAACTGTTCTATTTTTAGCATTTCCTCATATGTGATGAGTTATTTTTTTCTGGCAGCCTTTAAAATCTTCTCTTAGTCCTTGTTTTCTAACATTTTGATTATATTGGATATTGGTATGGATTTATTTGAGTTTGTCCACATTGGGAATTTGCTGAGCCTTCCAGATCTATAAATTAATGTTTCTTTTTATCAAATTTGGGATATTTAAGCTATTATATCTTTTATTTGTTTCTGCTCCTTTTTCTCTCTTTTCTACCTCTGCTACGCTCATTATGCACATTTTTAGTATGATTTTAATGTCCCATTTTCTCTGGGATTCTAGTTTTTTTTTTTTCTTAAGTCTCTTTTCTCTATGATCTTCACACTGTATGATCTCAAATCCATCTATCTTCAAATTCAATGACTCCTTCTCCTGCAAGCTCAAATCTACTTTTGTACCATTTAGCGGTTTCATTTTAGTTCATGGAATTTTCAGTTCAAGAACTTCCATTTTAAAATTTCTATATCCTTTATTGAGAGTGTGTATTTGATGAGACGGTGTTATCACTCCTACTGTAATACTTTACAAACTGTTCCCTTTAGATCATTGAGCGTATTTATAATAGTTGCTTTGAAGACTTAGTTTGCTCAAATCCATGAGCCCCACAGGGCTATTTCTTCTTATTGTTGTTTCCTCTGAATGAGTCGTGCTTTATGATTTCTTTGTAGATCTCATTTTTGCTGTTGTTTAAACCTGAATATTTTAGGTAACATATTGTAGCACCTCTGGATACACATCCTTTCCCTCTGGAGTTTTTTATTTTTTTTTCCTTTGATCCCAGAAAGTCTTATTTTAGCTATCACTTTCCCTAGATCTCTCTGCTAAACTTCTGGCCAGCCAAGTATTTGGCTTCTTCCTATAAGTATCATGGACCTAGCAGTCTCCTCTTCATAGTTCACCACCAAGAACTGCATTGCTTTTGACAATGCCCTCAGGCATGTACTTCCCTTGGGTCTGTTCCAATAAAATTATCCCCCTCAGGGAGAGCTACAGATATCTTTGTTCTTCCTGCTTGTTTCTCCCCTTAGGCAGAATCTCTATACCACTGAATCAGAGCTGGGGTCAGGGAGGGCAACTTACATTACCCCAAACAAACTTCTGTTCTGTGAATGGTGTGCTTGGAAGGCCTGGTAGGTTCAGCTTACCCCTATTAGTGTAAAACCTATGACCTATCTGGAGCAGGGACAATCTAGAACCAGTACTCTTGGCCTACCAGACATGGAGCAGGGTTTTTCCCCTACAAGTGGGATCTGTGCTAAGGAAGGAAGGCCTGGTACTTTCAACCACACATATCTGGAATAGAAAGTCTGGAATATAAAATTGTAGGTAAAACAGATGAAAGGTACCATGACTTTCTTCTTCAAAAGTGAAACTACAGCTCTCGTCTAGAATCCTGAGACAGAAAGGGATCCATTCTTGTCCACACTCACCCACAGTATAGCTTCTGTCACACAGAGTTTAGGGATTGGTGCAATGGGAGTGGCTCAAATGTCACTGACTTGCTGTTCTTATCAAGATTTAGTAAATTTTCTTTGATAAATATTTTTCTATATGCTATATATATGTTCATAAAATATCTCCAAAGACATTAAATGTTTGGCTCATTTGGTTTTATACTTTTATAGTTTTCACCAATTAAAATGGTTGTTTCATGAGTGAGGGGGTCCACCAGGATCTTTATACTACCTTATAGAAGTTTTACAATGATTACAAGTACCATCCATTCCTAAGACATAGAGGAACTCAGGTATAATTAATTTAAATCTTACCATACTCCATGCCCTAACTCTTTCTTCATAAAAATAGGTTGATGAACTAGTAGCAAATATATGTGGCTTTTTATATTACAGCACTTTCCTGTTGTTAGTCATTATAAAGTAGTTAAGGAGATGCTAGAACAACTAATTCTTCAAAGAGACTGGAAATAAGGGATGGAAGACAGAGGTATCTGCTACTTGAAAGGAACCTCAAGGAAGCAAGGAATTGAGTGGAAATCAAATGGAACAACTAATTCGAGTCTTAATTGTATTCTGTCATATGACTCAATAAAGTTACCATTCAACATAAGTCCTCTTTTTCATTCACAGAAACTCAACATAATTATTCACATCATACTGACTACTGGCTTTTAAGGAGTCATTATACACAAGATGTACAGATTCATATTAAAACTGCTTGCTGACATAATTCTCTGACATCAAGATTCTGGGGTTTCACTGTCTCAAAAACAAATTACTATCATTAATTTTTCTATGGTCTTTAGGATAATTGAGTTTTTAAAATTATAGCTAAAAAGAAACACTGTTGTAAGGATCCTAACAGAATCTAGGTTACCTGAAAACATTTTTCCCATTTTGAATTTTCACTGGTAAGTTTCTGTAATGGTTCAGTATTATTTTAAGATATTTTAAGGGCAACACTAGGCCAAATGCCCAAGTTCCTAATGATTTGCTGTGACCTGATAATACAGAATTATTGTGCTATATATAATATTGAAATTCATCTTTGGATAAATCTGTGTTAATAAAACCTACTATGTGAGACTTTAGAAGATTAACGCTAGGAAAATAAACATAGGCATGTTTCTATATGCATCTGGTGGAAAGTTACATTTGAGCTTTTAACTATTATATGTATAAATATTATATTTATATATAGGTAAAATAATTGCTTAAACTGCCACTTTATTAATGCTGTGATTATAATTATTGCAAAATACACATGTGTTTGAAAGTAAAACATATGTGTATATTTGGTAGTTACCCTTTCACTAGAGAAAAGGAAGATGATTACAAGTACCTGGTAAAACTCCAGTATAGTCATGAAATCTGCCTAGCAATTTAGTGTTCATTGAGTACATACCTTTTTACAGTTTTCTTTCCTTTTTGGGGGGGGAATGGCTTGGGGCAAATTTTATGCCTTATTATTTCAAAATATTATGAGGGTACAAAATTTTTGATTACATAGATCACCTTTGTAATGTTTGAATTGGGATTGTAAGTGGACCTTTTGCCTAATAGTGTTCATTTTATTTTATTCATTTATTTATTTATTTTAGAAACAAAGTCTCACTCTGTTGCCCTTGGTAGACTGCTGTAGCATCATAGCTCACAGCAACCTCCAGCTCTTGGGCTTAGGTGATTCCCTTGCCTCAGCCTCCCGAGTAGTTGGGACTCCAGGCCCCTGCCACAACACCCAGCTATTTTTGTTGTTGTTGTTGTTGTTGCAATTTGGCTGGGCCAGGTTTGAACCTACCACCCTAATGGGGCAGGTGCCCTACTCACTGAGCCACAGGTGCCGCCCCCTAGTGTTCGTTTTAGTCTGTACTTTTCTTTTTGGTTGTATCTTTTCCTGGCTTTCATCAATCAAGGTGATACGGGCTTCATAGAATGAGTTGGGGAGAATTTGCTCCTTCTTGATGTTATAGAATAATTTCAGAACTATTTATCACCTCCTCTTTTTAGGTCTGGCCCTGAGCTTCTATTTACTGAAAAGCTTTTTATTAATTGCTACTTCGATCGTATTGCTCCTTACTGGTCTTTTCAGGAGTTCTATTTCTTCCTGCTTGAGCCCTGAAAGGTTTTATATTTCTCGAAATTTGTCCATTTCTTCTATGCTTTCCAGTTTATGTGTACAGAGATATTCATAGTATTTGTATATAATATTTTGTATTTCTGTGGCATCGGTTACAATATCTCCTTTTTAATTTTTGATTGAGCTTTTTGAGGTCCTTTCTGTTTCTCTCTATTCCTAGTTAATTCAGCAAAAGGTCTACCAGTTTTGTTTATTTTTTCAAAGAACCAACTTTTGTTTCAGTGATCCTTCATAATATTTGTTTTGTTTGGTTTTCCACTTCATTAACTTCGCTTTGACCTTAGTTATTTATTTTCTTCTTCTGGTTTTCACATTGGTCTCCTTTTCCTTTTCTATTCCATGAGAAATATCATTAAAATGTTAACTTGTAATTGTTCTGTCTTTTGAATGTAAGCATTTAAGGCTATGAATTTTCCCCTGAGGAATGCTTTTGCTAGGTCCCATAGATTTTGACAGCCTGTGTGTCTCCTTTGTTCTTCAGCTCAAGGAATTTTTTCATTTCCATCGTAATTTCATTATTGACTCAGTAATGGCTCAGCAACAAGTTCTTTAATTTCTATGACTTTGTATAGAACTGAGTATTTCTCTTGGAGTTGATTTCTAGTTTTATTCCGCCATTGCCTGACAAGATAAGGGTATGATTTTGATTTATATGAATTTGTTGAGACACGTTATGTGGCCTAAGATGATCAAATTTGGACACTATTTCCTGTGCTGATAAGAAGAATGCATAATCATTTGTTTTAGAGTAAATGTTCTGTAAATATCTATTAGGTCCATTTGTCCTAGGATTTCCATTTAAGTCCAGTGTTGCTTTATTTATTTTCTTTTTGGATGATCTGTCCAGTTCTCTCAGAGGGATGTTGAAGTCCCCAGCAATTATAATTTATCTCTTTGCATAGATATAGTAGGGTTTGCTTATTGAATTTGGGTGCACTTGTGTTAGCTGTCTAAGTATTTTTTTTTTTTTTTGCAGTTTTTGGCTGGGGCCATGTTTGAACCCACCACCTCCAGCATATGGGGATGGCACCTCACTCCTTTGAGCCACAGGCGCCTCCCAGCTGTCTAAGTATTTAGAAGTAATATGTCCTTTTGTTTAATCACTCTAGACTGAAGATGGTGCCCCAGTCCCTTCTGGCTTATAATATCTCTCTTAAGAAGTCTTCCGTTAAAAAAAAAAAAAAAGAAGAAGTCTTCAGTTAGCCTAAAGACTAAGACTTGAGTTTTCCGGTGTAAGTAATTCATGGCTTGCCGAGATTCTTCCCTTGTGTTGACTTATGCCAGTCTGATGTCTCTGTGTCTTGGTGATCGCTCCTTGCAACCATCTCCCAGGTGTTCATTGGACTTCTTATGCCTGAATGTCTAAATCTCTAGGAAGACCAGGAAAGTTTTCCTGAATTATTCCCTCCAATAGTTTCCAGCCCTTGCCTTTTCTTCTTCACACTCAGGAATGTCTTTGATGCTTATATCTGGCTGTTTTACATAATCCCTTATTTCTCATAAGCTTTGTTCCTTCCTCTTAATTTTCTGTTCTTTAGTTTTGTCTGAGTTAATTCGAAAGAATTGTCTTCAGCCTCTGAGATTCTTTCTTTGGCCTGATCTACCCTATTATTAAAACTTTTCACTGTGTTTTGTATTTCCTTAAATGCACTTATTTTTTTATTTTCAGAAGTCTATTTTTTTAATATGCCAATCTCTTTAGTGAATATTCGATCAATTCTTGAATTGTTTTTCTGGTTTCTTTGAGTTGGTTTTCCATTTTATCTTGAATTTCATCAAACATTCTTATAATTCATATTGGAAATTTTTTATCTGTCATTTCCATATTTTCATTTTGGTTGGTATCAATTGCTAAAAAGCTGCTGGTCCCTTCTGTGATTGTCCTTTTTACATAACCAGACTTCTTTGGCTGGTTATTTCTCATCTAAAGTAGCTGTTGTTTCTTATTTTGGGATTTTTATTGAATTTTCATTTGTTTATAGGGGCTTCTCCACCCCCGTCACTTGTAAGTATGTGTCCATAGCATATGTTAAGTAAGAATCTTTGGCTTTGCTTGTGGGTACTTTGAGAGCTAGATTTTGAAAGGATGCCTTGACTATAGATATCCTTAGTGTGGTGGTTTTCTCAGTTACTAGTTATTTGTAGGCTGTCCTAGTCTACATTTTTCTTTTATTTGGAAGATGATTTGGGTTAAGTGAGAAGAATTTCACAGTGCATAACCCAATTAGATTATATTGGAACTTGGTTCACCTCAATGTTGCAACATACTTTTATGATGTGGTAACAAGTATAGAAACAATACTCTAGTAATGTCATCGTGACCATATAAACACAGCAAATAGAATATGCAGCCATTTACCAGCTTGTTTTATTTACCAATCTGTTTTTAAATGAGAATAGCAATATTTACACTATGTTTCATATGGATAAAACTTTATTCCACTCCAAAGAAATCTTCTTGTGACTTTGCACCTTCTGTTCCCTTGTCTGAAATGCCTTTCCTTCCATCTATAATTTCTGATCTTTCACAACAGGTACAGATTTTATCCCATGCACATACCCAAAGAAAGCCTCCCTCCTCTCCTCCAGATGCAATTACCTGTTTTTCTAACTTCTAATTTGGACTTGTATATGTAGATTTGGCTTTAAAATATTGTATTTCACTATCTTTTTTTATTACATTGTGTGTTTTTTTTTTTTTTTGGCCTAAGTGTACATATTGAACTTTGTCTTTAGACTAGAAATTCCTAAAAATTACATGCTAAATTTCCTTTTATATCCCTGAATAACTCCAATGCTTGGCACCAAGACTGTGTACAGAAATATTTTTAGAAATATTATTTTCGGCTCGGCGCCTATGGCTCAACCGGCTAAGGCGCCAGCCACGTACACCTAAGGTGGCGGGTTCGAATCCCCAGCCCGGACCCGCCAAACAACAATGACGGCTGCAACCAAAAAATAGCCGGGCGTTGTGGCGGGCGCCTGTGGTCCCAGCTACTTGGGAGGCGGAGGCAGGAGACTCGCTTGAGCCCAGGAGTTGGAGGTTGCTGTGAGCTGTAATGCCACGGCACTCTACCCAGGGGGACAGCTTGAGGCTCTGTCTCAAAAAAAAAAAAAAAAAAAAAGAAAGAAATATTATTTTCTCTATAAATGATATTTACATTTTATCTACTAATTTATCCTAATTAGTAGAAATGCTTTTTTGATTGCTTCACTAATTTAACATTTACTGTTGCTTATTGTTTGCATGGGACTACATTGTTCCTCTTCAAATAAATAGTTTCCAGAGTAATTTATTTATTTTTTACTAATACCACTTATTTGAAGGTCAACTATGAATTTGTATCATAAAAGATTATATATTACTCTTAATCACCATCACTCTAAATTGTTTCTAAGAGTACATAACAACTCCTTAATAGCTAATTTTCTCTTATGTTCATGTCCCACTGTTAACCTAATTCTAGGTCTCACTGATTATTTTTGATGGCCTTTCTGAGGGTTGCTTTTTTCCCTTCTATTCCATTAAAGCTTTCCCATGTTTATCCTTCTCTTTCCTTGGACCCTTGTAGACAAAAGTCTACACACTTTCTATTCACGTTTTCATTTAATCTTACAAATTGAAACATCATTTACTCTTGACTTTATCACCCCTTTAAGCCTGCAAAGCATCCATTGACAAATCCTTGAGTATACCTCTCTATTCCCTGTTATATACAGTTCTTCACCATCTACTTTCACCTGCTACAACCTCCAAAATTGCCTCCTGGTTTTAGTCCGTAACACTATCTTATTTAGTTTTGCCAGAATAATCTTCCTAATGGCTGATGGATTATACTTTCTTCACTACCTGCCCCAAAACCTACGGAAAGGAAAGGGAGAAAGATTGAAAGAAAGGAGGGGGGAGAAAGTGCAGGAGAGAGGAAGGAAGAGACAAAATGCAGACTCTGGATTTCAAGTTATCTTTATCTTCTAGGTCGAAACATCCTTTTTCCTGTCAATATTTTCATGTAGCAATCAGTGCATTCCACTTGTTTCTGATGTCCTGCCTAGTGAAATTTTATCACTTAAGAACATTCTCAAATTGATGGAGAATGGAGCTTCTACTCTGCATAGTATAAGCTGGAATTGACTTCTCTCTCTGAACACTAGTAGTGCTTATTTCTATCATTTGCGTGTTATAGTTAAATATTGTATTGCAAGGATGTTAGTACACATTTCACTGTTTTTGCAGACTGTTAGGTCCTTGAGGGTGAAAACCATTTTATTGACATCATGGTGCCTAACCAACCATATTTAATATCATATATATAGAAGTTAATTTATTCAAGAAGATGTCAGTTAATGAAGATGATCATTGCATTACCACTAGGAACATAAAATATGAATGAATGTTAACCCTTTTGCAGTAGCCAATTTTGAAAGCTGTTCATTTATTTCAGTAGTGCTACCACAATCTTAATATATGTGAATAATCTGAGGTCAAGAAAACATATTTTATATTTATAGGTATCTATCATATACATGTATAATGCAGTAACTGGCATACAGTAGGTTCATCAGTAACTTAAATTATTTAATACACAAAGAAATATTTTTGAGTTCTCTTTCTTGAGTATGGCTCTAACAATTTTGTTAAGAAATAGCATTTCCGTTCATTTTTGTCGATGATGGCTCTTTCATTTCATGAAAATAGCCAGCATCTGTGAGCCAAATTTGGTTCATAATATTAGTAATCAAGCTAATTAAAGCAATTTTTGACCAAGAATGACAAATCATAGAGGATAATAGAGGTTTTGTTTTTAGCTAAAATGCCAGGCACAATCATAATTTATATTGATTCTATTAGAAATGTATTTTACAAGAGTTTATCTCCATTGCTGCCTATTTTGTAGCTTTCTCATCTTTTGTTTCAACAACACTGAATACTTACTCCCTTGTCTACCCCTTCAATGTCACCTGTAATTATCTGAACCAAATTAAACGATAAAGCACGTACTTTTAGGTAATAGTACATATGAAGTTGGGTTTGGATTCCATGGTTCATCAGGGTCTATAAATGTATGAGGTCTTCATGTGAGAACTGTCTGCATATGGATGGATTAAAACTGAGATAAATACTTTCTAAACATAAATGTATGTATAATTAGGAAAATATCACAACTAATACATTCATATGGTTCATAACGGTCAATTTTGGACAGGTAACTTTCTTCCTTACTCTTTACTAAACAAAATATAGGACCAATTGCCTTAAAAAAAAAAAAAAAACTGTTGAATTCTTGATAGCTAGGAAAAAAGTACGTACAATGATTTTCAGAAGCAGCAGATATTTCAGATACGTCCACAGCGGCAAGGAGGGTGATAGAATGAATGCTCCCCCCAATATATAGGATTAAAATTTTTCCTTTTTGATTCTTTTATGGTTATGTTATTCTAAAATGATAGCAAAAACATGAAAAATTGTCCATAATTTGGAGGTGTTTTCCCCAATATTCAATATTTGTAATTTCATCCAATCATTAGCAGTCCATGGCAGAAGTATACCATCTATATGCTACATCTTGTGTTTTCCCCAATACTCAATATTTGTAATTTCATCCTATCATTAGCAGTCCATAGCTGTCCATTAGCAGTCCATTAGCAGTCCATACCATCTATATGCTACATCTTCAACTCTGGGCTGTACTTTTTGACATAATGCCTTATAAGTAGTTGGTATCCAATTCCTATTTGCTGATATTGACATATAAACTTACAAATACTGGGGAGAGAGGTACATTTTAATTTGGCAACATTAAATAATAGATAATAGACTTTACTTGCTGTTTGTCATGATAGCCCATAATTCCTAAAGACTGTTTCATAGAACATCTTACACTCATTCTGGAAAAAAGAAAAAAGCTCTGCATTCACATGAACTATGAGATTCCTGTATATTTCTTAGCTATTTATTGGTTTGGGCTCTTAAATATCACTGAAATATCCTAAAATAAAGAAACTACATTAACAGTTTTATTCAAGACTTTCCAGACATTATTTTGATCATAGAAACATTTTTTGGCAAGGGATTCCTATTCACACTGTGCATATATTCTTCAGCACCCCATTTGAGAAAGGCTGTCTTAACCATTCCATTTCTGAAATACATGCTGGGCTATCTAGCCCTATGTAGCTGAGAAGAATCCAGAGGGGTATGAAGAATTTCTGGCTCATCATTTGCAAAGCATAAGCTTCTGTTGTCAAAGCATTCTCTTTCAACGATTCCAAATGGATCAAACATTTCTGGTTTGGATGCCCGGTGGTGGAAATCACACCACAGATTGCTGTGTTGCATTAAGGCAATTCTGTCTTTCTTCTTCTCCTATAGTTAAGAGGACTTGTTGGCTTGTTTCCACATTCTGCTCCCATTCACAGATGAGCATTAGAGAGAATTTGGAAATGGAAGGCCTTTATGTCTGCCGTGAACAGGGTCAATTCAGTGTGGCAGCTGTGAGCTAGTGACATAGACTTATATTGACACAACCCACTTTTTTGCTGCAGAATCACAAAGTGAAAGCACCCGGGGCTCTTCTGCCGTTTTCAATAAGATACGAATTTTTCTCTTCCTTGTATTAAGCAGAGATCTGTCATCTTGACTTGTACACTAAATGGTCCATTCTGACTGCCTTGTTTGTGTCCAATCCCAGCCAGAATCCAGAAACATGTGTTAACATTCGGCATGTTTGGGGGCGAGTTGGAAGGGCCTGAGGCAAGACTCCCTGATGCCTGCTGGAGGCTAGTCAATAATCATTAGCCCTTCAAGTGGTGGATGCCCAACATAAACTGTATTTATTTATTTTAAAAAAATCTTTAAACCACGGGGAAAGGCATTTTGGAGAAAGCAGTTTCCCAGCAGTTACTGGATAGTAATGAAGATACAATTATGAGTGAGTGGGAGGCAGACAGAGGGGGCGCTGTTCCCAACAGAAAGAATGGGAAGTCAACCGAGTAAATTAATTAGGCTCTGTATGGCAATACCACTAAGGACCTTTGCATTATTTTTTATAGCCAGCATTCCAAAGATCATCATTTAGTGTCCCCCCACCAAAAAAAAAAAAGATTATTTTGCAAAAGGAAGCACTTTGTACAATACATCAGGATCACATTGCAAAAGCAGGTTACTCTGGAAAATGCACCAAGCTCTTATGTAGTACCAAGCACTACATAGATTGAATTAGCAGGTTACATGTAATTCCTGACTTCTCAATTCTCTCATTCTGAAAAAAGACAAACTGAAGATGTTGCAATTAATAAAGCAGTATACATAAATTGGGTAGTTTAAAAAAATATATTAGCTAAATCTAAGTCAAGGTGAATATTTTTATGTACCACAAATTTTTCTTTATTTTAGTGGTGAAAGTGAAGGAAGCTTGATGCATGGAAAACTTTTTAGTCCATGAAGACAAAAAAGAAACATCTATTTGTGTGTTTATTTACTTCCTTTAAAATCAATAACTTTCCACAAATTCTAATGCTCAGATCTACACTACATCATCTAGAAGACGGTGGAGCCTGTCCAGTGAGGTCTGTAGCACATGCACATTCACTCATCCTTTAACCAAACAGAACTCTGCAGTTTTCATCATTGAACCCAGTTCTGTGCTAAGAACTTATCTCCTAATACAGAGTCCACCACTTCTAGTCAATAAAGACAATCAGCAGCACAACTATTAGAGTAATTTCCCAAGAGTAGGTAAATATTAGCAATCTCTAACATACGCTCACTAATCTGTTGGATTTTACTGATATGGTTTATACTTTAGAGCCACGAATTTTAAATCCAAGGAAATAAATTTCAATTCATTTAAATAAATCACAATTTTTTTTTCTTAGGTTCTTACTCAGAACCTGACACTTTCCACTCAAAAACTTTGGTTTAAAAACATCTTCTGTGGAATTAAGTTTCTACTTGGACCAGTGTTGAGCAGAAGTCAGAGGGAAATAAGGCTAAAGAGATGAAATTAAAATATTCAGAAAGGGGTGGAGACTATAAGTACTGAGGTTGGGGCAAAGAAAATTAGGACTGCTATTGGGCTGAAGCTAGGCTATAGCCAAGCACCATTCAAAATGTAGAGCTTAGAAGAAAAGCCATTAAGTCCAAGTGGAGTTCCTCTTGACTTACTAATCCAAAGGGGGGGAGGGAGTGGAAGAGAGATACGAAATAAGACATGAACGAGGATTTTCAGAACAAAGGAATGGGACTTGGAAAAGAAGAAGAGGGCAGAACACCCACTGAGACTTTGGAGAGATGCTCTGGCATAATTCTGGTGCGGGCACTAGATTATTAAGCATGCTAAACTGGTAAATAATAATAATAATAATAATAATGATGATGATGATGTAGTTTGTAGCAGAAATAGAGATAAGATTGATTGCATGGGAGGCACTCGGCCTGGATTTGAATATTTCTCCCAATCTACTTATTATTGAAGCAACTTTAGTGAAATTTGTTAACTTCTCCCAGGGTCTTCATTTTCCCTGTCTGGAACATCGTGATAATACATCATGTCCCACTGTTTATGAGAAGATTAAATGAGACAGTGTATGTAAAGTGTACAATGCAGTGGTCAGGACATAACAAATATCAGGAAGTGGTTAGCTGGTGTTGGTATTCACTGGACACTAATAATATCTTAGAAGAGTTTTTGTGTCCTAAGTAAGAAGGAAATAATTGTTTCGATACAAGATGCAAGTCAGAGCTGAGCATAGTTTTGGATTTCCTTTACTGGTATTTTCTTTTCTTTTGGTGAAAACATGCAATGATAGGGCCAAAATAATACAAAGACTTACGTCTGTGGAAAGCAGGATAGGAGTCGTTAGAAAACGCGCTGTGCGGAACTAACCCAAGACATAGGGAGACCTCCCAGGGGCCTCACAGTCTTGATAATAAAATGCCTAACTATCCAGAGCCTGTAAGTCCACAACAGTGATGGGGCATTTCAATGCAACTGTTGCTGTCAATGACTAATGTTGGGACTTTTATGTCTAAACTTGAAGGAAAAAATAATTAATACAGTAGAGTAAAACACTCTAGGCCAGGTGTCCTCAAACTACAGCCCACGGGCCACATGCAGCTCGCCTAGGACATTTCAGCCTGCCGGGTGTTTTTGACGCCCCTCTGCCTGTCCTGCTTAGCATAAGGTGACCAGATTTTAACATTGGTAAGGTGGGACAGCATAAGGGAGGGGGGTCAGGGGACGGGGTGGGGCAGGGCAGGGCCTGACAACAATGCAAACTTTGATAAGCAGTTCTTGATAATCACTTCTCAGCAATTATTTGTTATTATTACAGTTTAACATTATAAACTTAACAAAAATAATATAAAACTCATATTCTGGTGAAATAGTCACATGGCAGCTGAAAACCGTATATTCCCTTCCTGTTCTCCCGCCCGTTTGTGCATTCTTTCCAAAAATTGGGACTTTTTAAAAATGCCATGGGATGGGGGACAAATTGTTGAAAAGCAGGACTGTCCCGCCAAAAGCAGGACGTCTGGTCACCCTAGCTTAGCAGCCAACTCATCCTGGGGCCCACAGTCTGGCCCTCCAACAGTCTGAGGGACAGTGAACTGGCCCCCTGTTTAAAAAGTTTGAGGACCGCTGCCTAGGCCCTATTTGAGTTCTTTCAACTTTAGTTCACTTCTGGGTGAATATTCCACCATTCTTGGTGGGATTCAGAGATTTGACATGCCAGATCTTATCTTTTTAACTCACTTGTGCTTTTTAAAGGTATTCAAATTAGTCATAAATTAGAGCTATTCATTTACTTTTTCCTTACAGAGTGATTTGCATACAATAGGTGCTCAATCAAGTTTGGTTGAAGGAGTTAATGAATGAATGAATGAACAAGTTTGCAGATGCAGGATCAATCAGTCTCTTTCTTACACAACACTGGACTCTTGCATATTTTGAAAAGTATTAAAATATTATAATTTGAATGGCACGATGGATAAATTGCTCCTGGTTTTACTTCCTGTCACTTTAACTTTTATTTGATCTCACATTCCTATAATGAGGCTCCACATTTCTATGACTACGTTTGATTGCTCGCAACATATTTGAATCTCTTGCAGTCTTTTCTATCTTTTGCTGCAAAATTCCAGTGTATCAGATAGATGTAATTTGAAATTTTTCCTCTCATCAACTGTTAAATAATATTCAAACCAATCAGCATTCCTAAGTTCGAATAAACAGCCCTTCTGCAATCCTAAAAGTGACTATTTTCTATAGTTCTATATCAGCACACACAGGACACATACACACAGGCACACACCACACAGAACAGAGCCGACTGCCTGAACTCTGGAGCAGGAAGTCATCACCTTAACTGAACCTGGGCCAATTAGAGTGCTGATAAGGTGGATGGGTTTTGTTGGTGTGCTCTCTCATGGAGTTTCCTAGGAAAGACTAAACTGCAGCGCATTTATAATTTAGTGTTATTTTCTCATCTTAGAATCGCCTTCTCCAGTCCAGTGTCAGAATGAGACTGCTAACGGACTAGAGAAAAACAATGTAGGTACTGAGAGCAGCCTCCTCTCAAGGACAAACCCAGAGGAAAGCTACCATAGCGCTCTGAAAAAAACACCTCCCTAAAATTGCTTCCAGAGGTCAGGAAGTGCAAAGAGAGAAAGCTAATAGAGAAGATTCTGCAATCCCGTCCAAACACAAAGCGATGGTTCTGCTTAGTGGAATGAGAGGGCCTCTTAGTTTGTAATAGGAACTCTCAACCTCCTGGTGCTAATTAATTAAAATTTATTGAGAAGCAATAAAAGTAGAGGCAAAGTTAAGTTCCAGTAGTGCCCAGAGATCTTTAAAATACAAATGTGATGAAAGAGGTCGAAGAAAAGAGGCAGCGAGCGCCCTCACGGTAACAGCACAGGTGTGCCATGAACGCTGATCCGAGGCAGGTGTGGATGGTTAGAATTTTTGTTCAAACCATGAAGAGCCGGGCCACTTCCATGGGGTGTCCCATATCCACAGGTAAAGTGGAATGGGTCTCCAGCTTTCTACAGCCTCAGATGGGTTACCATTTTCCGGCTTTTCCCTGAAGGTTTATTGTTTTATTATCTGTGCTTACTCCTGACTTGCGATTTTCCAGGTTTTTCTGCTCTCTGGTTTCTCGCCCCTTCAGTTCTACCACCGAGCAGTTTTTTTCACTATGATCCAGACCTACGCCAGACAGACTTCCTGATGGAACCCGCTGTCCAGCTCAACTCTGCGCTTCCTTCACTGTGGAGAACTTGATTGTGAGGCGAAAAAAGTTGAGGCAACAACAGAGCAGGAAGGACACTCACAGGAAGGTTGGCCGTCCTGTTGCAGAGAACACACTTGGACTTTTCAGGTGTGTGGAGACCTTTGTGTGGACAGTTTCCCACTTTCCTGAGATGTGGGTCAGCCTCGCATCAAACAGCCAAATATTCTAAACTCACTTCTCTCCCCGCCTCTGCAAAACCAAAATCAGGGAGGTATTCCAATGAGAATGAACAAAGGCAAAACTGTCATTGCTTTTAGCCTCATCTGATGTTACCCAGTCAATAAACAATCGTTTATCTCATCTTGATTGTGTTGTCCTGGTTTCCTTGTCGCAGCATCAGTGAAAGGACTTTTCTTCCTGAACCTCCCCAGGAAGGAGCAACCTCCCCATGGTAGCAACATTGTGACGCATATTTGTAAACTGTCTCATTGCATATTCCTAAATAACTATTATCCCATTAAAGATCAAGATTTACTTAGTTTCAGGGAGACTCTCAGACACGCTACCTTTGGTTCCTTTTTTTCGTGTGCTTTTATAAAGCAGGGATTGGCAAACATTTTCTGTAAAGAGTCAAATAAATATTTTAGGCTTTACATGTCACACACCCTTTGTTGCCACTCCTCAGCTCTGCTGTTATAGGTGAAAGCAGATTTGGTAACACATAAATAAATGTGGGTGACCGTGGTCCAGTGAAACGTGACAAAGAGGAGTGGAGGGCTGGAGTTGGGCTGTGGTCTGTTGTTTGCTGACCCTTGCTATGAAAGGTTTGTTTACTAATCCCTAAATTTATCTTGAGCTCGTCCATCTCTGTACTTGCATATGGGGATTATTCCGCCTATATGTCTCTTCGTACAAATCAGAAAAAGCAAAACTGTGCCTTCTCTGAAACAACAACAGAGAGAAAAATAGCCCTTTATGAGAATGAATTTTTTTTAAAAAAGTACCATATCTGAGTAGATGCATAAGAAAATGATGCTGTCTCTGAGCTGAAGGATCCTGGGGGTGTGGCTTGGTGACGCCCTTTTGGTTAGTACTTAGAGACAGAGCGTAGGCTGGATAAGGTCCAGCTTCCCCTCTTAGCCAGTAGCAGGAAGAGACTCATGTGAGGCAGCCGTATCTTTGAGCATTTCTCTCCTCCAGTCTGAAATAAAGAGCCTCCTTTTCCACTTCAGCTACCTAATCCTATCAATTCATGGTTCAACTTTAATGACATTCCCTTTAAAAAATTCCCCCCAATTTTTGACTTCCATCCCCACCCTCAGTGATTTTTTTCCACTTCACAATGTCCAGTACTTTATCACACTGATGGGACGCTTGGCTGCATGGCCCGCACAGTGTATCTGTTGCATTCTTATCATATTCAGCATTTTATAAACATTGTTATTTGGGGGTTTTGTGCCTCATGTTCAGTCAAAATTTGGAAATGCCATGCAGGGTAAAGATCAATCCCTAAAAGAAGGGCAGACATAAGGTAATAATTATTTCAGTAGACTAAAACAAAATTTCCAGAAAGTTGTTAGTATATGAATCCAGGTAGGTTTTCACACTGTTGAGTCACTGTAACTTCATCCTATGAAGGCTGTCAAAATCTATCTATTCTGAAGAGCCTGAATGAGAAGAAGTAGCTCAGGAAACTTCCAGCCAACTTCCTATGTCCTATCACTGTGACTGTAGGTTTTGAAACTATAATTTTGAAGGTCAATCATTTGTTTTATATCTCTTGAGATGTTAAACAAAAGACATCAAAACTGTGAACCTTAACTTTGCTATATATTATGTTCTTTGATAGTGTAACATACATTTGGGGTTGATGTTTCTCAGTATAAGAACATTTTACATGCAAAAATATTTTCTCTTTAGTTTTATTTCATAATAGGCTGGAATAGGAATTAAAGAAATACGAGAAGTGAGTATGCTCTAGGACTAAAGTACTGTGTTCACGAATGAAAATGACTCTAGTTACGTGACAATAGTGACCTAAGCAGGGTCACTAACACACCAGGGCAAAAAGTTACCTAAAATTCCAGGAAGAGAGATAATTTTCTTAATTTGGGGGGGCAAAGATAAAGACGATATATAAAATTTTTAAATCAAATTGTTGATACAAAAGTGGTTTTATTGTTTTATTTCAATATTAAGAAATCAGCTTACTGCATAGTAGTGACTATCTTAAGAAAAAAAAAGAAACAATGTTTCCAAAGGCAATTAAAAAATCTGCCAAAATAAAGACAATTAAAAATATATACGAAATAAAAATAATAATCTTTTAACAATCTTTTCATAGCTTTTAATTAGGGTAAGATGAAATCTACAGCTTTGTCTGGGATACTTCTGATGAGAAGGTGAATGCCCTTGGATGAATCCAGGTCCCCAGTTGACAGGTCAGAGAATGTTTTACTTAATTAAACCCATGGAGGGAATTCCTCTCTGGGTTTATGGAAGGGATATTAAGAAAGAAACAAATGTCTTCCCGCACTATGCTTGTAAGAAGGGCTGCTTATATCCATGGCATGTGAGTTATCCCCACTTCCACACCCCCAGGCTTATACTCCTACTGGGGACCAGATCTGGAGAGAATCTGGCAGACAGCATTGCTTGAGTCTGTTTTCGTTACCCTGATAATTTGCTTTTTTGCAATACTTGTAAAGCATCAGTTTTCGTTTTGGAAGCATACAGCCCACCCACTGAGGCAAAGTGTTCTTTTCTTGACTAAGCATATGCCTGCTTCTTAGAGAAAATGTGAGAAGAGGTTAAAAAGGCTCCACACTTGGGGAAATAAAGACTTCTTTAATGTTGAAAGACAAAATTGAGGCTTTTGAATACTAAAAGTTAAAACTACCTCTACATGAAAGCCAAAGACAGATGCCACCTAGCTATTTCATTCTTCCATGGATTCTGATCTCTCATTTATTCTTGCCTTCATCCAACTAATTTTGCTGTCCACTTACTAAGTGCCAGGTTGCTTTTAATATTGTTGATTAAATGGTGAAGAGGAATAGAGTTCTTCCTCTTATGAACCTTACATTTGTAGAAGGCCTGCCCTGAGGAAACCTCTAGGTTGGAAAGCCGACCTTTGATTGTCAGCTTTAGGTTAGAATATCTTAAATCCTGTGTGTAGACATTGCATATTTGGAATTCCATCATTTGGGTCCAACTGGTAAAGTTAAAATGCAGGATTCAGATTAAGTTCAGATTCCAAATATACAATGTCTACACACAAGGTGATGAGGCCACCTGTGATGTGAAAGGATAACAGCCAGATGGCTGGGAGACCCAGTCCTCCTTGCTCACAAGTTAGCGGAGAGAGAAAATGGGGAGCTGGGGGCCATGCATGCTGTACCACTCAGTTTCTCTTTTGCCTTAGATTGCTAGATTGTATTCATTACCCATGACCATGAGACATACAAGGCTACCATAACTGTGTTCTCCAACTCCACACTCTGGCTGACTCACTTACACAGCACTTGTCAAAGCTCACATTCTCTAACGTACAAGATGGACGGGAAAGATTCAAACAGACAAAATTAGAGGAAAATGGCAGACCTTAAAAAATATTAAATGAACACAAATAGGTTTATGATGTGGAGATTAAAGATAAGAAATTTCTTTAGGTAGAGTAAACAGAACGGCCTCTCAGGAAAGGTAATATTAGGACATTAAATATGAAATGTCCAATTTTGGATCAAAAGTTGAGTTTATTAAATCTCAAACAAGAAGCAGTACAATTAATCAAGGTATGCACCTAAACTGGCTATCATTCTGCTATCTTAATGGCAACTTGTTTATGCCAGCAGCAAAGAAACCTGGAAAGTGAGTAGCAATAAAATTACAAGAGGTGTTTCCCACATCTTGCTGAGAATTGAGTATTTATCCTTGCAAGAAGTGATCCAAAGCCTAGAACAAGTCGTAGTTAGTTGGTGCAAGGTCTGGTGAACACAGTGGATGACAGAGCGTTTCCAAGTGTAGCTCCTGTAGTTTCAGCAGCGTTGTTGGTGAGACGTGGTAAAGCACTGTCTTGTAAGAGGATAGGATCATATTTATTGACCAATCTCATCTGCTTAATCACAAGCTTCCTCATCACTTCATTCAACTGGATGTAGTAGACATCTACTGTAATCAATTGACCAGGTTTCACGATGCTGTAGTGAACAATACCAGCAGTGAACCATCAAATAGGTACCATTAGCTATTTTGATAAATTCTCAGTTTGGGAGTGTGTTTTGGCATTTCATCTTTACCCAGTCATCTTGCCAAATGCTTCCAGTTTTCAAAAAGAATCTATTTTTCATAATGGAATCCATTTTTCATAATAATACAATAATAGAAATAGTTTGCCTTTGTGTTATAACAGCAAAGGGAGGCAAGCTTTGAGATGATTTTTTTAATTCATGTGGAACCCTTCTATCCAACTTCTTTACCTTGCTGATTTGTTTCAAATGGTCCAATATTGTTGGAATAGTAGTGTCAAACCTTGTTGCTAATTCACATGTAGGTTGAGGTGGATTCCCTTCCACTGAAGCTTTCAGCTCATTATCTACCTTGGTCTCAGATGGCCCATGTGTCTCACTTTCAAGATTAAAATCACCAGATAGGAACCTCTCAAGGCATCGATGTCCTGTGCATTCATTGGCCACATCCTTCCCAAACACTCTGTTGATATTTTGAGCTGTCTGCTCTGCGTAGTTTCCACAATGGAACTCAAATTTGAAAATAACATAAATTTTTGATGTATGCATAGATTGACAAAAATTGCTCTAAAAATTTAAAAGAGCCAAATTGTGAATTTGAAAAAATAGAGATGTATCTACAGAATGAAAATAAAGCAAAAAGTGTCAAAGTGAAATGTCAGAGATATCAACTGTCAAATTCAGTACCTAAAATACATCAGATATTTCATACTTAACAACCTGAATATTTAGAATGAAACTTACAAAGGATAAGACATGAGAAAATTTATGGGGAACATCATTCAATTATGGGATATTGAAACATTGGCAGACACCAGATCATACAAAAATGCAAATTATATGATGCCCTAAATTCATCTTCAAAGTTCTTATTTATAGCTATGCCAATGGGTAACATTAAACTGAAGTTCTAAAGATAAAGTGAATAAATCCAAACTTAGTACCAATTAGGCTAGGGAAAAATATGATGTGTACTAAATAGTTAAATGGCAACCAAACCATGGAGAATTACTTTTCTAAGAATTGTCCTCATTATGACATAGATATGAGAAAGATTATAAAATCCTGTGAGATTGTTTATGAAAAAAAATAGAAATTCATGTTAAGGTGTTAACAATTCAATTATAAATGAGTACCATAAACTCATGCTGATTTTTCTATCAATTTTACTAATTTTTTTCCTTAAATTAAGGAAAAATAAATAAAAGTAAAGTAATTGTGTTTCCAACCATAGCAGTAGCATAGAACAATCTACTATAAACTTTGCATTTCTAGATATTTTCTTTCTCCATGAAACCATTCTTAAAATGGTGTCCCTACATGGAAGCTGAGTTTTCCACTAAAAACCAGCTATCCAACTAGAATGTTTTTCTATTAGACTATTAAAACAAAAAGAAACTTGGAAAGAAATACAAAAAGTCAGCATTTGTTAGAACAGAAACAATTAAAATGTGCCTACAGCTAACAGCTGTCACAGAAAGTTTGCGAGACAACTTCAAGATGGTTTATTACCAAAATGATGGTGCTGACACTTGGGGGTGGAATTAGAGAGAAGAAAAAGATTCTCAGCTAGTGAGACTGTGTAAACGTTTTAGTTGGGGTTCTTCATGGGACAACAGACAGATTTACGGAGGGTGTCAAAAACGTATATACACACTTTAAGAAAGGAGGGAAACTTTTAAAATTGTAACCCTCAATATATACTGATAGCAAATAATGAATACAAGTCACATTGCACTTCTCCAATTACAAGAGGGGCTCAAAGTGGTTCCTGTCAGCATCCAGACACTTCTGAGGATAGTGAACTACTTACTGCCTGAGCACATTGATCACAGCACTTGTTGCTGTGGGAGGCCTCCAGGACCTTCCTTGGTGCACATTACACATAGTATCATCAGTTTCAAACTTATGACCAATGCGTGAAGTTGTTATGTGGGCTGGAGATATACTATTGCACACTCATGCCTCCATCGTAGTTGTAGAATTTTTTGAATTTCAAATGCCACTTAAAATGGCTTTGACCTCCTCCAATTACAACTATGCTTCCACTGTTTTCCTTGAATGTCTATCTGAGGCACAGTGGTGCTACCATTCATTTGATTAACATCATCTTTTGAGCAAATATCATATTATACATTGCTACCACAATTCGAGTCAACTTTGAAAGGTAATACATAGATAAGAGGTCGTAAGCTGTGTATTTATTTTTTTGACAAGTCTATATGCAGCTTGTTGAATCTTTATTATTATTCTGTGAGAATAATCTCAGTTTTATAAGATCTCAGATAGCACTTATATGATCAACTCATTAGATTCCTGCTTGTAGACTAAGCACTCTCTAGATTGTCTGTAACCAATCTTTTAGCAGTCATGTGCTCTTCTGAACTAAGGCTCCTCGTAATCAGTGAGCTGCTGGTCAGGGACTGAAGATTAATTTTAATATTTGCCCTAGGCAAACAATTCAGAAGGCAGATCTCCTGTTAAAATGTTATGTATGCCTAAACCAATTATGAAATATAAATGATTTCTGGATTCTCTCAACCAAAAACTTATTAGAGATCTTGATTTACTCCAAGGTCATCCCATCTAAACATAATTTCTCAAAGAAATGTATTTACTTTTTTTTATTTTATAGGACCACTGTATCTTTGAGATGCAACTGAAGAATTTATAATTAGAGCATGTATGGTTTTGTAGTCTCCTAAGAGGTACTCAGTGAATACATTAGTACTAATTTTTTGTAATCATATTTAAGTTCCAACTTTTTGGCTTTATGTCTGTCTGTTTTCTGGGTAGATGTGCACTAATACAGATTGGACTGACCAAAGCTTTGTTGGGCAAAAATATCTATATACTAAAGTGTCAGAGAACTTACAAGATGTTGGGAACCAGGAAAAATACCCAATTGGCTTATTTATGAAAACAAATACATTAAAGGCAAATTATATTCCACAAACTGAAAGTCTATTTGACCCAGCTCAATTTATGAACTTAATATTATCTTGTATCCATGTAGGAACTAGCTGATATCATATTTGCTGTTATGATCCCAAAGGCAGGCACTGCCATTCAAGGTCATTCTAATTACTTTGGGGAAAAAAGAAGTCTTCAAATAGTTTTAGTATAAAAATGTAGAGTAGATGGCTGCTAACAATGAGTTATAAGTTATTTGGCATTTTAAAAAGAATTTTTTTTTACTTTAAAAATTCAGCTTTTATTTAGATTTGGGTTTAAGTCATTGATGCAATGGTATCATCCCCTCAAAAAGCAAAATCTTCAGGGATGTTTAATCTCTTAATTTACCACATTGCTGTTTAGTGTAAAGGAACAAATTGCTTTTTTTAACAGAGTGTGTTGGCCAAGAATTGGCATTACTAGGGAAGATATAAATCCCTCACTGGGCATAGAAAGAACACTGACCAGTTACATTTTTGTTAGTGAATATTCCACAAGATGTAAATGAAAAGAGGAGACTTGTAAAGCAAATGAAAACCCAAATGTAGAACTTTTAATTTTTTTTTTTCATGAAAAATGCAATTTGTAATATAAGCAAAGAATCAGAAACTAGAGATCTTATAAAAATTAAGAAACCAAGATTTGCTATGTGATTGCCCCCTGCCTTTTAAATGAACTAGGGGTAGATCAGGATGAGAGTGGTGACACACCCAGGGAAACCAAGCCATCTAGCCCCCAAGGCAGACCAAAGCCAGAGACATAGGTCCAGCACTGGGGGGAAATGTAGGTTTTTGTTTTCTTTCTGTGTTAAGCAGAAAAGAACATTTCAAGTTGAAATCACATAGTTAAATATCCTTTTATATATTACAGAAAGTATCCACATGAAGACAGAATTCCAAATAAAAAATTTATATTCCTTTTAATAATTTCAATGGATCGCAAAACAATAAGGCCCCTGGGAACTTTTCTCTAATATTTATTGAATATTCAACAGTACTCTTTCCTTGAGGGCAATCTCCAGTAACTTGTCCACTGTTGTGTCTTTATCACTCAGAAAAAGGTCTACTTCTTATTAGGAGCTCAATGCACTTGGTCATTTGTAAAAAGAGAGGAAATAACAGAGATGAATTATCTAATATTCTCAATATACAATGTGACTTCTAAGTCAAAAGCTTTTACATTTTGACTTGGTGACCTCGTTTCAAGAATCAAGATAGTATAGCAGTGCTTAAGAGCTCAGATTCTACAATCTGAGGAATAGCATGAGTTATTCCTGGCTTGATTATTTACTATTTTTATGAAATTGGACAAGAGGCTTGATCTTACAAAGGTACTTTCCTCCTTAGAAAGTACATAAAATAATAAAATCTACCTCCTAAGCTGATTGTGATGATCAAACAAGCTGTCTGTAGTACTATGCCCAACTCATAGTAAGTGTGCAATAAATGGCCGGCTGTTAGAGCAAACAAATGAACAAACAATTACTGTGAAGTGGATTACTCAACAGGAAAACTATCCTTTGCTTTCCAGGTCTCTTGTTTAAGTCTACGGTTCTTACACTGAAAGACAATTTTTTAAATTCTTCACACATAAAGACACTATTTCCATACACATAAGGCCATTAGCAAAAGATACAGTGTCAACATGGTAACAGATAGCTTCTACGAAACCAAATGCTTCATTTATTAATGTTGGAGGTGATATAATCAACCATTAAGATATAAAGTGCATCCATTTGATTAATCATTTCCTTATTTCCATAGTAGTTTATCATGTGGTACATTGCCCAAGCATACGGTAAGATCTTCTAAATTATTTTATAAGAGCTACTTTGTGTCTTTTTTCTGCATTCTTTCAGAAGTGGGTATGGATTATTCAACTCTCATTAGGTGATGCCTATAGGAAACAACTAGGAGTGGCTTCAAGTAATAAATTATTTTTTCTGTTGATGTTACAAGTCAGTGGACATAAGTCTGCAGCTGTCCTTCTGCTCCATGAAAATAACTGAGTTTAGGTCTGCTGTAGGGTCTCTTCATTCTGGAGGGTCAAGCTAGAGTAGTAGCCCTCTTGTGTGACATGGTCATCCTTACATCAGATGAAAAAAAAAAAAGAGCAGATGTCCCTTAAATCTTCTTTTTATATATGGCCATTAAGTAAAATATATCACAAGATCAAGCATGAAGTTAGAAAGACAGGAGCCTATATTAAATATAACATAATCATTGGTAGGGATCTATAATTAATTTTTATCAGAAGAAATAATGAAGGAGCAGTGTCAGAAAAGTTCTCAGTGTTCCCAGTTTCCTATTGAAATTATTAAAAGGAATATAATTTTTTCAAGGAGATAGAGAATAAAAGTTTTACTTCATATGGATATAATCTGAAAAAAAACATAAATTAAGTACATATTTCTTCAAGAAAGCAGTAAAAAGGGCTGGGTGTGGTGGCTTCTACCCATCATCCTAGCACTCTGAATGGATTGCTTGAGCTCTGGAGTTCCAGTCCAGCCTGAGGAAGAAGCCTATTTCTACAGAAAACAAAAACAAAAAAACTAGCTGAGCATTGTGGCCGGTGCCTGTGGTCCCAGCTACATGAGAGGCTGAGGCTAGAGGAACTCGAGCCCAAGAGTTTGAAGTAGCTGTGAGGTATAGTGCCACAGCACTCTACCCAAGATGACCAAGATGACGGAGTGAGACTCTATCTCAAAAAAGAAAAAAAGAGAGAGAGAGAGCAGTAAAAAGACTTGAAAATATTTTGTGAGTAAAGATGAATAATAAGAATTTTATGTCTTTGTCTGTGTTATATGAAAGTGAACCTTATGGAAGAATAAATCTATACATTTCCATGATTCCTTAATGGAAATCCAATGAAGACAGCATTCACACACATGAAAACAAACCCACAGGGCACCACCAACCCATTTAGTTCTTCTGATAAGACTCTCTTTACAAATAGAGGGAAGTGGTTTTAGAAAAGAAGATGAAAACCAAGCATAAAGCCATATTAAAACTCAAAGAGGCTAATCTCCCAGGAAGGACAGTGGATAAACTTGAAAGATGAATGAAACAACATTCAAAGCTGAGACTCAACCCTGAGATTTGACAATCAATGCATCACAGAACACCTGATCAGCCTTCCTCTCAGAACACCACGATCTAAACGCAAGTTGGTAACAATCAATCATATTATGATCTCGCTGAAACCATGAAGGATGAGTTAAGATTGGCTGGTTAAAAACTTTCTGCAATATTGCTCTAGGCTTTAAAATGTAGGGAATCTAAGGATGCAATCACGAGGTTGGAAAGGCAGGATACACGGGTAGCTTCTGGCAGTTAACACATCTAATGTAGAAGGGGGGTCTGATCTAAGGTATGCCGTGAGCTATGTCAATGACTGGAAGACCTAAAATTCCCACAAACGTGGAAACGTCAGAGTTTCTCAGACTGTAGGAATTCTGCATGACCTTTTCTTGGAAAGTTTCAAAAGCCTAACCACAGAAAAGTCAATCTAGAGATGACTGAGTGCCTCAGGCCCTGACATCCAGCCACTAGTAATGGGAGGGAAGGCAGGCCTCTTTTTACTCTTGGCAATGGATGAGCAAAAGAGCAACCCAGAGAATATTTGCCTGCCAGCCAGCGCTTTTCTTTTCTTAAGGTAAGTCAGGTAGAGGGAGGGACATGAGGAATGAGAGAGAGGCAGAGAGACAAACAGACACACGTGGGGTAGGGAAGGCCAGCACGTGATTTAACTTTGCATTCTAACTCAGGAATTGTCAACCAGAGGCAATCCACAGTGACTGTTGGTACCTGGAGACCTTTCTGACTGTTGCTAGTGCAGAAGTACAGCTTGTATCTGGAAGGTAGAGGTTAAGGACGCTGCTGAACATCCTATCATATACAGCGCAGGGCCCCACAACAATTATTTGACTTGAAATCTAAATAGAGGTGAGACTGAAAAACCATCCTGCCCCTGAAATTCAAAGGCCTCTGACGACACTCTGTGACTTCTCAAGATCTGGCTCCACCATAAGGCTGTTCGCTGTTTCCTCTGTTTTCTCCTTACTTTTCTCCGTGACCTGCTCCTTTGTATCCATTAGGTGCAGCTAACTATGATCTTCTCAGGCAAGCCTTCTTTTACACCACCTGCGTCTCCATGCCTGCCTTGTTTATCAGTGTTTGATCATATAGTTTGTTTCCTGCCTAGCATCTCGCATTATAATTTCAAATTTAGGATGATATCAATTGTATTTTTTTCTTTTCTCCTACTGATAAATGTGGGCAAATGTGCAGCTCTCAGAACAATGATAGACACATGTGTGCTCTAATAATTAATTTCTGAATAAATGGGCGAATATTCATCAATCCATCCTGTGTGCATATCTTTACCCATATTGTCTTTGAAAGTCTTAGGTGAGCACTTGGAACTCGAAGACAATTGAACCACAATGTAATACAAAAGTAACTAGCTTAGATTTCATCAACAATCTGGAATTATCTTATCATGAAAAACAAAGGAGATGACAAAAGAGGGGGAAAAAACTACCATAATACAAGAGAGAAGAGTAATGTATAAATATAATCTTTTAGAGATGAGAACATAACTCATCACAGTGTGGGTGGGGTGAATGAGTTTCACCTTGTTTTTCTATGAGTCTATTCTTACTAAATCAGTAATCTTCTGATTACTAACTCAGCTTCCTAGTTACCCTGATATTACCCAGTAGGAAGAGATTAGTCTAAAAAATAGTTTGGTACTGACTACGTGACCTAAGAAATTACAAAGACTTGCTTACTTTCATTAAGCCTGAGTTTCCACACCTCTGTCTACAAGTATCTATGGAGAGATCATGACTTTGAATAACAATTTTCCAACATATATTAGCGATTTATTTGGTTTGGTTTTTACTATCATGGTTATGAAAATAATTTATAATTCAAGGGTTTATTTTGACCAGTGACATGAAGAGACCATGAGTAAAAAGTTAAATTTCTCTTGGATTAAGCCACTGAAATTTGGGGAATAGTCAGTAGTATCCTAAAGGTTGCCATACATAGGAAATTAACAAACTCATATGATATTTTACATTTTTAGTACTTAATGTTAACAACTAGAGAAATATTTTATTAATAGTCAGCAATCAATATTTTGTAAATAAAGATACACTTAGCTACAATATCCTCTTTTTTTCTGTGGATGTATGTGTGGCCACCTTTGGGACACCCTATAAATGTAGTATATGATGTCTATAAAATTTCCTCTTAAGATTTCAGCAAAATACAAGGAAAAATTAGAACCAATGCGTATAGAGGCTAGAGCAATGTGACCCCTAACTACTAGAAAATAGAAAGTGGAGGAATGGCTCTGTGTGCCACAGACAAATGCCTTGGATGTGCACCTGCCCAAGTGATTAGATGGATTGGATACGAATAGATAGCAGCAGACCTTCAGTGTGACAGTGCAGAATTGTTACCTTTATTCACCCATTTCCTCGTGCCAGTTCCGGGGAGGGGAGTGTATGGGGCGTATGTGTGTGTATGCACACGCATGTATGGAAAAATATCAGGGAACCCTTAATTGTCAAGGCCCAGCTTTCAAGTAGTTCAATAATTTTTATTTCTATAGAATTTAATATTCCTCAAATTATGAGCTTGCAGGAGATTTAGTGCTATAAGCTCCTTGAGGAGTGTACTTCTGGCTTTGTATAATAGATATGGCTCATGCTTCTAGCACAATATGTGAAAACTCAGCCAAATTCTCTCTAGAAAGTCAAGGCAATGTCATCCAAGGACACAGTGACTAAAAATACAATAAATTTATTGACACCAAATAAAGCACACAAGGTTGTTTATTGAGACTGAACTCTCGCTAAGAAACACTCTTACAATCACTGAAACGGCAAGATTGCAAGTATCTCAAAGTAGTGCATAGTAAATGGGATATGATTTGATTAAAGGTTCTCCATGAGAACTTTTGTCTATGGACAGTCAGACAGAGACAAAATTTAAGCTCTGCTTTGTTGTGGCTTAATAGGCAATGTGTTGATGTGAATAGATCCAAATCAAAACTTTAATTTGGTGAGTAAAGAGAAGAGAAAGCACAAACGATGTGACATAACACTGTGACAGCACCTTCAGAGTAAAAATGCTATACTGTCTTTCTCTCTTTCTCTCTTTCATCGCCATCCTCATCCCCAAAATCTAGCCCAAACAGAGAACTAGAAACATAGTAACATAATATTTTCCATATAGCACACGAGTTTACCATGTATTTTGCTAATTAATAAAAGCTTTTGACAGGGGCTTAGTAATTTATAGTTTCTGATATTCAAATTTATCATTCAGGAAATGAATTTTTATTCAGATTTTGTAGAATAGAGAAAATTTTGTCTAAAGGGACCAGTTATTTTGCTAACACTTGTTTCTGTAACTCGTGGTATTCTATGAGATTTATCAAAGAGAAATTTTAAAAGGTCAAAAATTTTTGCTAAGAATTTCAGAAACAAAGATAATTTGTTTCAAGTCAACAAACATAGCCAGTTAAATTATGCACATTTGTCTAAACAGAGTCTACTTAAAAGTCACAAAATTATTGGTAAAGGATTGATTATCTATGAATTAACCTACTGGTTTGCTCCTGCCTTTTCCTCCAATGGATTTGACTCCATACCTTCACCTCAGCCTCCACATAATCTCATCCTATGATCATTTTCAGCTAAGATTGCTGAAATATCTAAAATAACTAATATCTAAATAACTAATATCTAAAAATATCTAAATAAAAGCTTATAAGCTACACATTATTTTCCCTATACAACAGAAACATACAGCTATAAGGTTCTGATTTAAAAATTACTTGAATGTGAGAAAAATGTTTGCAACAATATAAACAGCAATTTTTATCATTTATTGATTACACATTTACCAAGATCTGTGAATCATTATCTCTAATCACTTTAAAACCCCCTCACAGTGGTGGCTCTAGTAACTCCTATATTGTAAATTACAAAACCGAGGCTAACTTGTATTCTTATAGCAAAACATCTATTAGCTACCTAAATACACAATTTTTCAAATGTAATTCAAAATTACATTAACTTTTTCATATTTTTGTTTGTTAATTGGCAGGTGAAATTGTATGTAGTAGTCATGTACAACATAATGGGTTGAAGCATACGTGCATTGTAGACTGAATCTAGTTAATTAACAAATGCATTACCTCACATAGTTATCATTTTTTTTTTTTTTTTTTTTTTTAGATGGAGCCTCAAGCTATCCCCCTGGGTAGAGTGCCATGGCATCACGCTCACAGCAACCTCCAACTCCTGGGCTCAAGCGAGTCTCCTGCCTCAGCCTCCCAAGTAGCTGGGACCACAGGCGCCCGCCACAACGCCTGGCCATTTTTTGGTTGCAGCCATCATTGTTGTTTGACGGGCCCAGGCTCGGGATTCAAACCCGCCACCTTAGGTGTATGTGGCTGGCGCCTTAGCCGCTTGAGCCACAGGCGCCGAGCCAGTTATCATTTTTGTTGTGAGCAACACTTGACATCCACTCTGCATTTTTCAAAGATACAATATATGAGGGTTGTCTGGAAAGTTTTCAGCCTTATATGTCTCTCTTTTTCATATTACATGGCTGGATACTTTCCAAACAGCCTGCATATAATCACTTACTTAGAATCACCACTCTATACAATAGAGAACTTATTTCTCTTATATAACTGCAATTATATATTCTTTGGCCAACATCACCCTCTTCCCTAACCACCACCACCTCTGTTAATTACTATTCTGCTCTCCACTTCTATCAGATCATTTCTTTTAGATTTCACACATGAGTGAGAACATAGGTATTATTTTTATGCTTGGCTTATTTCACTTAACACAATGCCTCTAGGTTCATTTATGTTGTCACAAGTGACAGGATTCCATTTTCTATGGCTGGATAATATTTCGTTGTGTGTATAACAAACACACATGAGGTCCCAGGTTATGAAGGAAGAGGGTTCTGTAGTGAAGGGGTTTGGAGTCACCAGATAACGGGGTTTTGATGGGAGGAATGAAGAGGTTTGACATAAAATCTGTATTGGGGGACTAAGGAACTCTGGCAGGAGCCCTCTTGAGCTAACCTCAGGTCAGTCTATATTATCATAAAGCAGGAAAAACTAGTTAAAAGTTACTTATCGGCACTAAAAAGGGGGAACATGGAAAGTGTCAGATAGAATGTCTCCAATTGCTTTTGCAAAACGCAGACCTTAAGCAAAACCTCTGCCTCCAGTATCAAGAGATTTTTGGAATCTAAAGAATCTTTACCATAACCCTTAGGGTTGGTATTGCCACATCCCACACATATATTCTCCCTGGAGGCCAATTTTCTGATCTCGTGCATATACACAGTTAACATGTCCATCTCGTGATTCTCTAGGTCTCTTAAGCAGGAAGTGAGTCTTATGCTCAAATTAGGGCTCAATTTCCCCTCCACTGTAACTTGTGGTATTCTATGGGGTTTGTTCCTAAATTGAACTGGTATGTAAGGAGGAACAGGTACACTGACCTATTACCTACAATAGCCCCATTCACAAGTGCAAGTGGTATGTCAATTGGATGTTTGTAACTTGGGGACTTACTATTATAGCCTCCATTCATAAGTGTGAGTTGTCCATTAGTCAAATATTTGTAACTCGTGGACAAATATTTTCTCCTATTCTGTAGGTTGTTTCTAGACTATTGATTATTTCATTTTAAGTGTAGAAGCTTCTTAGTTTGCTTAAATCCCAGTAATTTAATTTAGGACTAATTTTTGAGGTCCTATCCAAGAAATCAAGGAGCTTTTCCCATATATTTTCTTCTAGTACTTTTAGAGTTTGGGACCTTGTATTTTACGTCTTTAGCCTGTTTTGAGTTGATTTTCATATCTAATGAAACATAGGGTCCTATTTATTCTTCAGCATATGGATATCTAGTTTGTCCATTGCTGTGTGTTGAAGAGATTATTCTTCTCTTCTGTGTTCTTTGCACCTTTGCCAAAAATAAGTTGGCTACATATTTGGGGATTTACTTTTGGTCTCTCTATTCTGTTCCACTGGTCTGTATATCTACTTTTACTCTAGTATCATACTATTTTACCTATTATAGCTTTATAGTATATTTAGAAGTCATGTAGTATGATGCCTGCAGCTTTGTAGCTTTTCCTCAAGATTGGAGTCTTTTGAGATTCCCTACAAGTTTCAGAATTTTTTTTTATAAAGAATTGTATTGGTATTGTGAAAGGAATTATATTAAAATTGTAGGTCACTTTAAGTAGTCTGAACATTTTTACAATATTTATTCTTCCAATCCATGAACATGGAATATCTCATCATTAACTATATCTTTTTCAATTTCTTTGGTCAATGTTTTATAGCTTTCAGTGTATGTGTCTCACACCTCCTAGGTTAAATTTAATCCCAATGTTTTATTTTTGGTTCCTAATGCAAATGTAATTGTTTTATTGATTTCTTTTTCAGTTAGTTTGCTAGTAGTATATAGAAATGATTTTTATAGCCTGCAACTTTACTGAATTCACCTATTAGATCTAACAGTCTTTTTGTGTAAAATCTTTAGGGTTTTCTCTATGTCAGAATCATGTAATCTGCAAAAAGGATAATTTTACTTCCTTCTTTGCAATTTGGATGCCTTGCCTTTTTGTTTTGTTTTGTTTTGTTTCTCTTGCCTAATTGCTATGGCTAGGACTTTCAATACTATGTTTAATAAAAGTGGTGGAATTGGGCATTCTCGTGTTCTTCCAGTTCTCAGAGGAAAGACTTTCAACTTTTCCCTGCTCAGTAAAACATTAGCTAAGGATTTGTCATACAAGGCCTTCATATAAATTGGTTTCCTTTTAGTTTATCAGTTTTCACTTGTCTCTTTTGCTACAGATTTAGACTCAACCTCAACTTTCTTGGTCCACAGGAAAAGTATGTTTTTATGAAGATTTGCATTTTTAAAATAATTGTTTAAAAAGCTAACTATAAAACGAATTAACTATTGGCTAAATAATCAGTGAAATCCACTTATGAGTGTGGATTTTACTTTTTCTCTTTATTTTCTTTCCTTGCCTCACCCCAGACTCCTAGACAATTTAGAGTTGATTGACAGAGATACACATCTGCAGTCTTAACATTGTCCTCTTCTTTCTAACGTCTCTAATCTTTCCTACAAATTTATTCTATCAAGTTGAGTTCCTTTAAGAAAGGAACTCTGTCTGATTCATGCTTATTTCCTCCAAATGTTTCAATATGCCTAGCACTTAATAGGTAATCACTAAGCTTTGCTAATTTAATTAAGATAATTTATCATTTTAACTTTTCTATGTGTTTGAGGTAGTTTCTCTGAGGGATTTTGATAACACTAATTTCACTTCTTCCTACCCAAGAGCAGAAAAATATGAAATATAATGTCACCATTATTACTAATAAGGATTAATTTGGATGAATAATCTCGGTGTAACAGCACAGTGGACCTGTAACTGAATTCCAGAATAATTAACCCCAAAGCCCAGGCAAGCCTGGGCCCAAACCTACTTTATACTCTCTTCTTTCTCTAGTGAGAAAGTGGACAAGACAGAATAGAAAGCTGGGACTACGCCATGTGTACTTAGCTATTACGTCCAATACAACCAGTCAAGTAATTCATCTCCCCAAGGGATACAATGGATAGAGACTTAGAGTTATAATATTGAAGTTCTCTTCACAGAAAAGAAAAACATCAGGAATGGGAAAGAATATTCTATGGCCTTTATCAGTACCTTCAAATGGAGTTTTAGCTTACTCGTTAAATAATGGACTGCAGAATAAGCTTTATCCAGTAACGCTGATAGGAGAGTGCCTCGTAGGAAGAGAAAAGTAAGCCTCCTAGCACAGTAGCCATGTTTGATGACTAGAACATCTGTGACAGAGCAGGAAGGCCATTCCCTAGTTTGCATTTAAGGACACACACACAGAGGAACCAAAAGTGGTTGTGTGTGGGAGATGAAGAAAAATCAAACTGATAACCCCACTTCCCTTGGGATAACTGTAGGAGTTCCTCAGAGAAGTTGCCAAAATAACCTCGTGTGGATCAGGCTGCTTATATTAGAAGTAGTTTGGAAGAATGCAAATTGCTGATTCAGGATCTTTCAGAAAAAGCCTAAAATCAGGGCACCATATTTTGTATGAATAAAAAAAAAAAAAAAAAAACCTTAGGAGCTGATGTCTCCTTTACAAGGATATTTTGAGTATGTCATTAGGGAAATAGATATTTTAAAGATAATATGCAGTTATTCTTGGATTTTAAATGTGCACTTCAGAACCGTGCTTTCAAATTGAGATTGTTTCAGTAGCTATGTTATTGCTTTAAAGAATCCATATGAAGCTACCCTACAGTGTCAACTAGAATTGGTTTATTGTGACTGTTGACTCATCGTTGAAACTTTAAGGTTGTTTTTCATGAATTTGAAAATAATTTGAGATAATTTTCTTTTTAAAAGGAGTTTGGGCAGAGTGATATTTTTTTTAAAAGGAAACATGGTGGAATGAGATTCAGAAAATCAGGTACTGGTTACTCCATCAACCACCTGTGTAACTCTGGAAGATTTCTACTTTTTTAGAAATCATTGCATGAAAATAAGATGAAAAGAAGTCTTGAAGAGAAACTATTCGCATGTTCTCAATTTACAGAAAGTGCCTCTGAGACTGCAGGGTAGTGTTTTCTAGAGGAAGCACAGTGAGTCAACAGCAGAGCCAGGTTTACTATTCAGTGATTCTCACTCCCAGTTGAGTTATTGTCCTTTAAATAATCTCTGTGCTTGCCTTTATCTCTAAAATCCTGTGTTTGTAATGACTTCCTCTTTTGCACTTTTCAATCCCTAAATTATAGTCAGCGCGGATAGTCTTACCCCTCTCACCTCTTCACTTGACAGATGTGAAGGAGAAGCTCAGAGGGTAGGAATTCTAAGGTGTATACTCAGGAGCACACTTTGGCCATTCTAAAGAAAACAAACACAGTTCAGAACTCCACTTTGCATATGCCTTAAGAGGGGAATAGTTCCTCTTAGAATAATTTACAAGGACAGCTAATCTTAAACTGAACTCTGTATTCCTACACCTACCCTCCTGTCAATATGCTTCTTGTCAACACAGCCCAGAAAGACAGATGACACTCTGGGAAGGTGCCGCCTGGCTCCCTCTTCAAGTAAGAGGGTTTTATAAAGGCTTGGATTTCTAATGTCCGACTTAGTGCCTGAAAAATAAATATTAGTGAATATATAGTAAAGTACTCTTCACCCTCATTCCAGAGAGTGCCTTAAAGCTTGTGTTTATTATCTATAGCTTATAATCCATTTCCAAAGCATGGACAACTCCAATGTGAGTTTATCCATATTTGGGTAATCCAAATTGCCAAAAAGTGCTGCTACTTTTCTGTATAGGAAACGGGCATTTACCCCATCCCACAGGGAGTTTATGACTATCCTCTCTCCTGAAAAGAGCAGTGTTGTCCCTGAATTAAGATTTATATACCCTATAACTTTACTGGTTCAAGAAAAATATATCAGTACTTACTAGTACCTTTTTCAATAGCAATGGCTAAGTACTGGGAAGATCATTTAAGTTGGCTTTGAGTAAACAAGTTGAGCTATGGGTTAGGAGGTGCCTGGGTGTCGGCATGTGCTATTAAGTCCATTATCCTTATTTTGTATTCCGAAGCACAGCAGGAAGCAGAAGATGCTAGAAATGGCCACCCACTCCTTACCTGTGCAAGATCGCCCTGCCCCTTCTCATCTTAGGCACAGGCTCCAAAGTTATCCCCTGACATATAAGTTCTTAAAACAAGACCCTGAATTATCTAGAATGTCTTCCTGCCTCCCCTGTGGGGTCAGGGTTCCCCTTTCCCCTCTCAGTTCAGCTATCCTTGTTATCTTTGTAACACTGAGCAAAAGATTACAGATTAAGTCAAGTGCAGAGATAATGAAATATAAATTAGTAGGTTTTCTAGCCTTTATCCACAGCCCTGTCAGAGTGTATTATCTGATAGATTGAGTTCAGAGCAAGTCAGTTAAATTTTCCCTTATCAGAAACTGAGTGTGAAGTGTGGTAATGTTGCTAAGTGCAGAACAAAAATCTCTCTCTTTTGCATCCCATGACTGCTCCAGGCAACATTCTTGGAAACCTCTGACTAGGAAGGAAGAGAAGACCCTGAGATATATACAGTGTGACAAGCCAGGAGGCTATGCTTCTCTGGTAACCGTCCTATGAACGGCAGTCGCCTGTGGCTGTGACATTACCACACTTTGCTCAGCTTCAGAAAGGGAAATTTAACTGACGACTGCTATGAACTGAAGCCACAGCCTAAACCAGATAATATACCCTGACAATACTGTCAGGCAAAAAAGGCTGTGTTCCCATTGATTTTGTTGCATTAGAGACATATTACCCTGAGCCGTGTGTGTTGGAGGGTATATTGTGCACACTGTGGGAATATCAAAGGGAATGCACACTGACTTAGGCAGAAGCAGGCCTCCAAGAGAAGAATCTCCGGAGTGGCCTGCCCGGAACAGGCAGCATTTGGCAAAGTGGAGAGGCGATGCTGTTGATGGTAATTACAACTCGGTTCTCCATCTGCACCCACCATTACCTGCTGGGTTTATTTGAGAGAGGAAACCAAGTTCAAATGTACAAAAAGCAGTGCTGAAACTCTGGGGTTTGTTTGTTTGTTTGTTTTGTTTTTGTGTTTTTTACAGACAAGTAGCAGATGCGCTATAAAACACGCAGAAAATGGGGCCCACGGAAACTGAACATTCAGTTCATCCCCAAGTTTGCTGAGAAAGCTCTCTAGAACTTTCTTTCTTATTGTTTTAACTATCATGTATCAGCACCTTTTGCAAAATTATGTTGACATATGTCTGTGGAGATAAATCAGCATTCCTGTTTTAACTAATTTGGCAAAATAAAAAACTTCATACAGTAATGCAAAGGTCAAGAAATTGGAGAGAGAAGCATCTTATAATTTATATTTTTTTAAAAAATTCATAAATAAACCTCATAATATTTTTTTAAAATATGTTTTCATGTTGTTTGTGTGTGCCTTGTATGGATTAATAGAACGAAGAAGAAAGAAATGCAGCAGAAAATAAGAAAGGCTAAATTCAAAAAAATATTAATTGCTTGAGACTCAGGCTAAAAAAAAATTAATTCATTAGCACTTTTATTTTAAAGTGTTAACTAATCTCTAATTCAGGCTTTCTAGCTATTCCTCTAAAAGCAGAGTATGAATGTTTTAACTCAATAACTAGGAAAATGACATGAAGGTTATGTTGACAACTTTGATGAGAGTATTTCAAAACGTATATGAAAACAGCACACTGTACCCCATGATTGCATTAATGTACACAATTATGCTATAAGAAATAAAAAAATAAATAAATTAATTAAAATGTCTTCCAAGGCACTGCTCTTAAGATGCTTTGCCTCTCCTGTTACTTGGATCATAATTCTTTCCATTTATGAAATCTTTCCTTTTTTTTTTTTTGGTATGCAATCTCAGGTTTATACTTTTGTACCTCACTTTTTATAAACTATGGCCAATTGGTATATGGGTGGTTATCAACATCAAAGTCATAGTCATTCCCATTCTATGGGAATGAGTTTAGTACTGTCTATCCGTGGACTCTTTCAACTTAAATCATCTATAAGTTAATAATTCATTGTTAATATTGTTTATGTAAGACTATTTAGAAAAAGCACACAAATAAAGCTGCCCTTGTTTTTTTCTGAAGGACTGACTCACAATCAATGAGGGTGATTTGTTGCTCAAAACCCTCAGTTTTAATGGCATCAATATTCCTTTTATTAAAATAATAAGCTAATAGTGTGAGAAGGAAGATCCAGTGGTATAAAAAGAAATTTCAGCATCCTTGAATCAATTCATACCTTGTTCCTCCACAATTAAAGAATGACACCACTGTTGGAAAATAAGGTAACCAACTAATAGTTCATTAGTAGCCAACATGGCCCACTGAACAGGAAGGGAAGTAGGGAGGAGGGTACCCTGGAAGGTTTGGGCTCAGCCACTTACCTCCCCCTTGAGGCTCTGGAGCCTCTCTGTCACATTTCTGCCATCTACGCAGACTTTCCCCCTCAGTGCTCATTGGTATGACAGAGTTCTTTACTTTTTGATATTTAAAAAGTATAAATAAAGTATATTAGTATAAAGGTCATTACTAATATAAAGTTTATTAAATTCTTAATATAAAGCATCACCCCAATATAAACATTCCATTATTAGTATAAAGATTCAAGATTCACTTCACAGTGAATCATATCATGTATGACACATCCTTCTAATAAGATTTTAATTTTTTTGCATTGGTTTCTATGTTCAATATTAAAGGTACTGTATTTTTTTTTTTACTATTGCCTCATATTTTTCCTAGAGCCCTTTATCTCTAAATTTTATTTTCTGTTTTCTATGTGTCCTGTTAATCCTGTAGCTGGACCTTTTTCAAACACTTTCAATGTCTTCTCTTTTAAATATTTCACCTACTGCTACGTATGCATGTATCTTGCCATCTTTTATCCTATGTTTTCCTATGGCTTTTCCTCTCACCTTTGTCTCTATGGTCACATTGATTGATGTTTTTTTCTTAAGTTGTAGGAACATTTTCCTTGTATACAAACTATCATAGCTACCAGTAAATTCTGAGCAAAAACCCAAATGTTAGATAAGATCTGTCATTTTCTCCTTCATTCCAAGTCTGCCTAGAGCTGCCCCGCTTTTCAGGTATAGATTTTGGATTTTATTTTTTCTGTATTACTTTTGATTTGGGGATGTATATATTGGTGTGGAAGAATTACAGATTGTGCATAGGCATATACTTGTGTGTTTATATTTACCTTGAATTTGTAAACTACGTTCTCTAATAATCTTTTCAGAAAGCGTGTACAAATGAAAACTTGCTGAATCTATCAGTACAAAAAATGCATTTGTGCTCTCAAAACTGCCTCTCATTTTAGGATTCTATGTTTAAAATCTTCTTCCTACACAGCTTTTAACATATTGTGCCATTTACTTTAAGTATCTTAGGAAACCCATGGATATACTGCTGATAATTCCACTGTTCGCAGGTTACCTCTTTATTCCCTCCTGGAGCCTTTACCATTTTCTACCTAAACTTTTAGAATTTAAAATTGTAAAAGAGGGTGGTGCCTGTGGCTCAAAGGAGTAGGGCACCAGCTCCATATACTGGAGGTGGTAGGTTCAAACACAGCCCCGGACCAGGCCATTTAGGAGTTTCTTTTTAATAACTTTTGGTTATCCCAATGAGTCAAATTTTGAATATATTTTTGTAAATTATTTACATATTCAGCAAGTATTTAATGTTGTTTACCCAATATGTACATGTTGTTTGCTACTATGGGATATAACATTAGACCATTGTATGGCTTTAATCCTGGTTAGGGACTCATTTCCTAGAAGTGACAGGTAATAGATATACAGACATTTTCCAAATGTATTTATAATTATGTTTACAAATGCAAAACACTACTGCAATGAGCATAAAACAGCAAGGGCAGAACAGAATGAGGACTGGGGCGTACGTCTGAGAACTTTCCTCCTATGAAACAATATGTAATGACACATCTGAAACAGGAGAAGATATGTAGGTAGGTAGTTAGGTAAGGAGAGAAGTAAGTTAGGATACCTTTATCATTAATCTTACCCAGCAAAAGTATAAATGACATAATAAAATAAGAAACTAGGTGCAATCATAATCCTTAAGTACAGATCACCAATATTCAAGCTATTATTTATAATGTTCTTTATAAGCTCATATTCCACAACCAGATTTATACTAAAGTCTGACCTATTGGAAGAAACCAAAAAAGCAGAAAAAGAAATGATCTGGATGATCTGTTGTTTTCAACCAACTTAACTGCAATGTCATAACAGTGGACTCTCTGGTTTGTGCTCTATAAAAATTTTCTCACATCTCAAGGGAACTTTTACTGACAGACTTAGATAAGACCTGGAGGACACAATAATACTTTCATCTCCCACTTGTTATACTGACAAATTTAAAGGCTGTGACTCATTTCTCAACAAAAACATTTTTAAAAAAGACTAATGAAGAAAGAGCAGAGAACAAGAATCTTAATGAGTCTCCAACTTAAAGGTGGGGGATTAGGTTATATAATCTTGCTAGAATTTCCTTGATTCTACAATTCAAACTTGAGGCTAGAGAGCAACGGGGGTCTCAGAAGCCAATGTGATATGAAATTTACCTGTGCTCTTTCTTCCCTGAACTGTTAAAACATGCTCCTAGATGTGTGTTTGAGTGATATCAGAATGAGGACGATGGGAGGTATAAGAAAGTGACTCTATGGGAGACCAATTCCAAGATTCTGCAAGCATATCTGTATTCAAATCAAATTTCACAGTTTAAATGTGATGCAGTGGCAACACAGTACACAGTCCAAGGTCAAAATCAATTATTCTTTTGCTCCATCCCCATGGCTTTCTCTATGTAGTAGAATCAAACAGGTCACAAATGGGTGAATTTGGCTTTCTGCTCCCTCCCTGGACATAACCAGGGGAGTCACAAGGCAAACAAATTAATGGCAAAGTGATGACTAAAATCCTTTAATGACATAGTACATTTGTTGCTAATCACACTATATCAGCAACTCACAAAGATCTTAGTGTTTGGGGATGTCATATAACAGCTATACATTAAGGAATCATAATAATGTCTGCCCCATTGAAAAACAATTTTCCTTTCTCATTTTAATAAGGAGAAAATGGTAGAAGCAAACCTCTCCATTTGTTCCATCTATTATGGTCATGCGACTGTGTTTCTTTTTTTCTTTTTTTTCTCCTTTTTTCCACAGATCAACAAGATAAACCTAACTGCCTAGCTGTAAAAAAGGATGAAAGGGGCTCCACTGTGAACTGAAGTTTCAGTTGAGATGCCTTATACTGGCTGATGTTCTGAAATTAGCATGAAACAGCACCAGAGGAAACAGAGGGATTCTTCCCTGTTGTACAAAGGACCCTGTGAACTTTCCAAATGCCTGAGATCTCATTACTGACAACACTTTTTGCCCTCCAAGTTTTCACATGGTGACCTTATGGCTTCTACTGGAGCACGGATGCAGATTTTCTCTCCAGTGAAATGGCATGAACAGAGTGAAAAACACAATCTTTAAGAAGGCAAGCTGTGTGCTACCGACATAATTAGGAAAGCCGCTTAGGAGGAGAGAGCAGTGGACATCTAATGAGCAAGCAAGGATAAGGTGGAAAATAAGAGCACAGTTATTTAGTGGAAGCACTGTTTGAGCTTTCCTTTAGGTAGGTTGAAAAACAAAATATTAAGCCTGCTGAAACCCTTTCAGAGTTTAGGGATTAAAAGCTCTAAGGAAGCTTATGCCACTGTAGAAAGGGAAGAGAGAGAAGTGTTTTTCCTTCAGTGGCTGCTTCTGATTACTACTCTTTTGACCCAAATTCACTTTGGAAGGCAGCATCAGCAGGAAGAGGTCCAGAAAATGTTTTTAATTATTTCAATGCAGAACACGGAATTTCAGGCAGGCTATATGACATATTTTCACTAAGTTCAAGAAAATGTTTATAAATAAGTGTCTGTTTTTAAAAGAGTAACCATCACAAGATCAAGGACTCTTTTTGGTCATTGTGTTGCAAAGCTCCCATAAGAATGAGTGAAGCCTTAGTAGCTGTGTGAGTTTAGACACATTGCCCACCTTTTCCAACTCTCCAGTTTTTCATTTATATATATTATATATATATGTAAATATATAAATATATCTCTTTATATAAATATATATATATATAGAGAGAGAGTATTAGTTCATATTTCAAAAAGATTTTCCATAAGAATTGACTAAGATAATATATGCAACATACTTTTGTTGCAGGTTTTGGCTAGGGCTGGGTTTGAACCCACTACCTCCAGCATATGGGGCCAGCACCCTACTCCTTGAGCCACAGGCACTGCTCTATGCAACATACTTTTAAAATGCTGTTGCATAAATAATGAAGGCTAGCTATTTTTCTTGGAGAGATACTGAGGCTTTACATGAAGCCCAGGGCAGAAACAATAGGGAGAAACAAGATATTAAAAAAAAAATTATAGAGTAAAATTAGGGATATCTGGAGATTCACTGAATTTGTGTGTAACAGAGAAAGAGGAATCAAGGGTAATTGCTAGAATTTATCACAGACAGTTGAGTAGATGGAATGTCAACAATTGAAATGTAGAGTACCAAAAAGGATAATGGTTACATGGGGAAGATGATGAAGATCTCAAGTTGGGAAATCCTAAGGATTATATCAGGTCAGGAAAACAAAGCACCTGGTCTTAGAAAACAAAGAGACCTTGAAAGAAACAAAAATGAATTAGTACCAGAAGAATGTGGAAAATCTGGTGAGTTCAGAGATACAGAAACAAAGGACTAAAGAAGGTCAAAGTAGTCTAGAAGAAATAATGGGATCAACAAAAAACAGATAATTTTTAAATTTCATCATTATGATTTAATGTGTGTGACTTGAAGTTAAAAAAATCTGGTAGTAAAGCTGAAAAGTGTATTCATTGCCATTTAACTAAAATTGTACTCTGTATTTAAAAACTTATTTTATAATACAGTAAAACTGTTATAGTAAATGAAATTTGTTTTCATCTTAATTTGCTTTTAATTAGTGTGTTTCAATATTAATATCAACTTAATACAGAGTTTACGGTATGCTATGGTATAGTATGGGGTATAGAAGTAGTTAGGCTTATTTTTAATGGTAATTCTCAAGCACCTGGAAACTACATTTATCCAGAATCTACCAATCCCTACAGGTGTCAGATAACAGGGAGATAACTGTATTAAAATTAGAAAATTGGCACTAAGACCTGTCATATAGTCAACAATGAATAAAAAGAAACTGCCATTATTTGTATTATAATTTCCATATTTCTTAATGCATAGGGTATCAAAAGTACACTACCTAACTTCAAAATACACTACAAAACTATATTACCTAAAACAGCATGGTACTAACAAAAAAACAGACGCATAGAACAAAGGAAGAGAATTCAAAGCTCAAAAATAGATAACTGAACTTACAACAAACTGATTTTCAATCAAGAACACACAATGGTGAAAGAATAGTCAGTGTAAGAAATGATGTTAGGAAAGCTGAGTGTGTATATGGAGAATGGAATAGATACCTACCCCAGGCCATATACAAAAGTCAACACAGAATGGATGAAAGACTGAAATATAAGAACTGAATACTATGAAATTACTTAAAAGAAAACAGTGGGGAAATACTTTGGGACATTGATCTGGGCATATATTTTTTGAATGAGACCTCAAAATCACAGAAAATAAAAGCAAAAGATAGATAAGATTACATCACACTAACTGGCTTCTGTAGAGCAAAGAAAACAATCAGCAAAGTGAAGAGATACCCACAGAATGAGAGAAAATACTTGCAAAGTATCTATTTGACAAGGGATTAATACCCAGAATATATAAGGAATTCAAACATCACTACAAATTAAATAATCCAATTTAAATGTAGGCACAGGATCTAAATATGTATTTCTCAAAAGAAGACACACAAATGTCCAAAAGGTCTATGCAAAAATGCCCAATATCACTAATCATCAGAGGACTGCAAAATAATACCGCAATAAAACATCATTTCCCCCAGTTAAAATGGCTCTTATCAAAAATACAAAAATAGCAGATGTTAGCAAGAATGCCAAGAAAGAGGAATGAGCATACACTGTTGGCAGAAATGCAAATTAGTACAGTCACTATGGAAAACAGTGTGGAGATTCTGCCCAAAACTAAAAGTAGGCCTCCCATGAGTCTCCCCCAAACTAAAAATGGACCCACCACATGATCCAGCAATCTCACTGCTGGCTATTTATCCAAAAGAAAGAAAATCAGTGTATTGAAGAGATAATCTGCACTCCCACACTTACTGCAATGCTATTCACAATAGCCAATATATGAAATCAACCTGAGTGCCCGTCAGTGGGTAGATGTATAAAGAAAGTTTCATATTTATACACAATGGACTGTTGTGCGGCCATTTAAAAAATGACATCATTGGCCTCCACATGGATGGTCTGGAGGACATTATGTTAAGTGAAATAAGTCAAGCCCAGAAAAACAAATGCAGCATGTTCTCACTAATATGTGGGAGCTAGAAAAGGTGAACTCATGGAAGTAAACGATGGATTGATGGCTATACGAGGTGGGGAAGACAGGCTGAAGAGAAGTTTGTCAATAGGTACAAAAGTATGATTAGAAGGAACAAGTTCTAGTGTTTTCTAGCACAGGTAGGGTGACTATAGTTAGTCATTTATTGAATATTTCAAAATAGCAAGGAGAAAGATTTGGAATGTTCCCAACACAAAGATATGATAAATGTTTGAGGCAGTGGATATCCTAATTGCTCTTATTTGGTCTCTACACATTGCATGAGTATATTAGAATATTGCATGGGTCCCAAAATATTTACAATCATTTTGTATCAATAAAAGTAACTGATGCAAAAAAAAAAAAATGGCAATTAGACTAAATCGTGTTTTGCACATTCTAATTTTCTCCAGATAGTCACTGTGTGGACTTTGGTATCGGTGTGTGTTTATTTAGAATAGAACAAAATCTAAAGTACACTTGGAATTTATGTTAAAAATATTTGTGAAAGCTATCTTATAAAATAACTTTATAAAATTTATACCTGAATCTGTCATGCATGATAAAGAATTTTGGCATCTGAATAAATCTCATCAAAAGTTATATCCTAATAGGTAAAGAGTTATCAGATGACTCTTAAATATTTCAGAATAAAAGCATGTGAGTGTGCATGTATGTGTATGCATAGGTAAGATAATGGAAAATGATTTTTGAAAGTATGATAAAATGCTTACAGTAGAGAATCTTGATAAAGCATATACAGGAATTCTTTGCAACTTTTCTGTAAGTCTAAAAAATATCTCAAATTTGCTCTTATGTACCTATTATTAAAATTTTAGTTTTTCATATACTGCTGTCCTTAAAGAAAAATGTGGTACACTTAAGAGAGCTTAAGTATTAAACAAGTCAGGAACAGAAATATTTTGAATTTAGAGTCAGGCCCAACATTGGCTGACCAGTTTTGTTGCCAGGTGCCAGAGATCCTGGGGAAATTAATCTCCCATTTCCCTATGTGAGTGAGACCTTGCAGAAACCCTGCAGGGTGGATCAAATGCTATCTGGGTCTGTTTCCCTAGGGTGGAACAGAGATTTCACATAATGCGCCAGAGAAAACCTTTTTGTTTGTGTCTCCATGCACCCTAAAATGTCCGAAGTATGTTTGCTCTTTGGTATCTTGAATGGGAAATTTGAAACACACCTGGAGATGAAATCTAATGAGAAGGCCACGATCTTGATGCTTTTACTTTCCTTTCCGCTTATCTCTTGCTCACTTTGGCTTATCCGCCCGCATTTTAAATCCCATCGTCCTATTGTTTATATATTTTCATGGGGTTTAGTGTGCTAATCAGTTTCCTTTTCTCTTGCTTCAAAATCAAACTAACTTTCAAAATCAAGCCAGAATAAATAAGGATAAGGAGATGCCAATTCTATCAAATACAGAAGGAAATAAGTAGATAAAATTTGATAACATTTGTAAATCAGAAGGAGTGGGAAAATAGGAGAGAAGTTACGAAGACAGATAAATTATGGCTGTCTCCTCACATCCACTCCTCTTCCATATGTTGTGTGTCACCTCTAGCAACTTACTACACACCAGCTCCAAGACAGTGGGAAGCAAAGGATTTCCTTAGAGACCTCAGACTACTCTGGTTCTCACCTCTCCCTCCCCGGCCCACACTGGGAAAAATAGAAACCCTGACAGCAGCAGAAAGTTCACACTGGACTGCTTGTTCCTCCTCCAGGCCTCATTTCTAGGCAGATTCTTTTTCTAGCCTATGGAAGTGTTTTAGCATTAATTTGATCATGGTTTATTTCACACCCCCTTACGAAGGTACTAAAAAAGGGAATTCACAAAAATACACGGGTGCCATCAGCGACATTTGCACAAGTGTTAAAAGAAATGAATATGATAATGGGTTTCAGACTAACTTCTTCAATTTATTTAGTTCACTGAATGTTACAGACTAGTCATAGGCCAAGTTGTCAAATAGAAAAAAATTCAATTCTTAACTTGTAAGCCCCAAGCTCAAACTGTTACAGTGACACCATAGCCACAGGCCCCTCTGCTTTTACCACGTGCAACTCCATCCTCACCCCCCAATACCTGTTTAATGGTGGATCCTTTAGATGTATGTTTTTATTAACTATAAACAGCATAAACATGCTGACCAGGACATACTAGCCCTGCACATTTAGATTCAGTTGTTCAGTGTCCCTGTAAAAATTTAGTTCTTATTTCTGAGCGTAACTCTGAGGGCATGCTTGCCTTATCATTAATGACCACGTGTGGACTTCTGAGGGGCTCAATCTTGAAAGAAGTCAGAAATAACTGGGAATATATTAAAAGCAGAATGAAATGCTTAAATATAATCAGATGAAGGAATTATACTCAGGCAGGATAAGGTTGTCAGCTTTCCGTGCCATAACAAAGCACCGTGGACTGGGTGGCTTAAGCCATAGAAATTCATTTTCTAATAGCTCTTGAGGTTGGAAGTCCAGGATTCCAGGTAAGGGCTCTCTGCTGGCTGCTCTTCTCCCTGTATCTCTGCATGGATGACAGAGAAAGAGAAAAAGAGAGAGAGATGGGGGGTGGGGAACATGCACTTTCTTCTAAGGGAGGTCTACTCTCATCAACTCAGGTAGACTAATTGTCTCCCAAATGTCCCATCTTCAAATATCAACACATTGGGGGGTTGGGACTGCAACAGAGCAATGTAGGGGAGAGACACAATTCAGTCCTTTGCAATAAGTTAGAACTAACTTTGCTTTGGCAGCCATATCGCACTGCTGTACTTCCTTGAACTCAGCGCTTGCTAGAAGCCCCCAAGTCTTTTCACCCTTTCCTCCTTCATCCTTTATTTGGGTAGTCGGCCTGGGGTCAGTAGTGGTGACCACTATAATAATCAATATTCAGTTGTGTCTTTTTGTAACATATCCATTAGTCTAGGATTTTCATGCTTTTGAAATCCTGGGAGGGTAGTTCTTCCAGCTTTGCATTACTTTCCAATTTAATAAGCTTATAAGCTTGCTTTCCATAGGTCCATTTGAGTCCATAGTTAACGGCATAAATAGAGAGGGCAAAGGGGAAACTTCTAATGTCTGCCAATGGCACTCACCTTTGTGTTATATACCACATTGTTAATATCCTTTGGGTAATGAACCATGATTCCAGCCAGCTATAACCACATGCATTTTATATTTTACCTTGCTCATAAGAAAATCGCCAGGTATCCTGTAGCTTGCCCTTAAAATTTCAAGTACACTGTGCCTTCCTTTTGGACCTCCTATGTCAGTAACCCTAACAAAAATTTGAAATGACATAGAGTGACACATTTTCTCTTGGTAAATTTATGCTAATTCCTTTTGATAAGTGATTTTCTTTATAACTCTATGTATCTTTCCTAATGGAACTCTAATCCACAATGACATTGAGATGACATTGAATTTCTACAACATTTAGGCTTTAATGAAGGGCACCATAATGGAAATGTGGCCCGTATTTCTTTTCTATACCTAGATTAAAATTATTTATTTTCATAATATAATCTTGCATATAGCTTCTGCCTTACTGACTACTGAACTGAGCGTATGAGATGCTTTTCAAAGTGCTTCTTAAAAGAATAAATAGTCTTCTCTAATGGGAGTCATTGGGTAGTTGTGGCAGAAGCAATGAGTGAAGACATTTTCCAGAAGTGTTACATGTTTTAAATGAGGCAGGGTAGAGTGAGAATGAGGAGCATGTCATAGAGAAACTAGGGAACATGTAGGAAGAAACAGGGGGAAGGTTCAGCAGAGAATCAGGGGAAGACAGACCATGTGGGTTCAGTTCCTATCTGAAAATAATTAAAGGCTGAGTGGGAAGCACAGATAAAGGGCACTGGTAAAACTGCGTAAAGAGTTTGTTAGGAAAAAAGCTAACAAGTCGCAAAATAATTTTTAAACATTCTAGATTAAAATGCAAAATACTTACTAGATTGCAGCTAACTTTGTCAAATACTGTCTATTGGGGTTATTACTCTGAGCAAATTTAAAACTATAGGGTTAGCAGCTGCAGTTGAAAGGGACACCAACACTCTTAAAATTGGTTATTAGATACCTGTTTACACTCTGGGTGTTTCCTACCCTGAGTGATTTATTGCTGATCACGGGCTACTTTGACTCCACTTTCTACATTGTCTATCTCTAGTAGACTGAATCTCAACTCACGGTCACAGTTGATCTATGTAGAGCAGTTCAGCTCTCTGTTCCCTACAGCAAACAATATTTTGATTCATGTTTGCAATACTCAGATTCATGAACATGATTTTATAAACAAAGAATTGTCAAATTTAAATTTCCCCCATTTAACAGCAAAGCATCTGAGGAGTCTTTGATTAACTTTTACAGTCTAAAAAATTTCCCTCCAACTAGCTGCAGCAAGAACCTACTTGTTCTGAGTTTCATTTTATCCTTCCCATGTATCAATTTATAACAACTATAGAAATGGGCAAAACACCCTGAATTCATAGTTATTCTCCAATCATTAAACACCTTTTTTTTTTTTTTTTTTTTACAAACTCTATTGGTTGCTCAGCACTATCACCAATCTGGTGACAACATGCACATCACAGATTTTAAAAAGTAACTCTTCTATGACACTTATATAAATCCCTTTTGATCACTGTATGAAGGGAAGGGCTTATAGAACACAGAGTTAGAAAAGAAGCAGAAGGAAAGTAAAAGAGTCTTGTTTCCCTTTAAGGGAAAAAATCTATTAGCTTAATCTCTAGTCAGAAAAGAAACATGGTTCTCTCTTCTCTCTGTGGACCTGTGCTGACACTTGGACTTACGGTGACAATATTTTCTAGGCCTCTAGAATTATGCCTCAGTCTGAAGTTGCAGAAGCAGCCATTTACATTTCTTTAGAAGACTTTTTAACTCTGTAGCTCTAACAACTGCTTTTGAGCAAAGGGAAATTAGGCGACTTTGAAGATCAAAGGGCCTTGCATTTTCTGTTCCTCTCTTACCATTGCTATACCGTGTGTAGCCGACATACACAGCCTGACGATACAGCACAATGCACCATGTGTGTTTAAGGGTGGAGGAAAAATCAACCTTAAGGAACTGACAGTCACCTTCAGTATACCTAATTGTATACGACTATTGATTTTCTCCTTTTCTTCAAGAGCCAGAAGGTGGCATCTGACTACTAATTTGTTTTATTTGAGTTAATTCCATTAAAATATATTATGCGTAGACAGAAGATTTTAACTTACTTTGTGAAGTATAGCAAATCAACTCCTTGAGAAAAAAAAAAAATGATCTTAAGGAAAAAGATAGATACGTAGGCAATAAAGGCCCTCAATCCTCAGAATCCAGCAGAATTGTTTTCAAATGATTATGACCTAAATAAGTTTGTACTTTTATAGTGATTTTGAAAAGTTTAATTAGTGGTAAGACTGTTAAAATGGGAAATTAAGAAAAAAACATACATTATCTTTCAAATTATTCTGACTTGGGCTTTCATTTCAGAAATCTCACTGAATCTTAGATCTTAAAATGGGAAACTATGTAAAGAAATAACTCCTTAAATTAGAAGGCCCAATTTTCTTTCCCCTAGCCTGCCCATGATTTTATCTAATGTGACTTACTGATTAAAATATTAGTGAAATTGAGGAATGACAAATAATAATGCATAAGCGAAGTGTTTAGTAATTTCGTTCTTTTTATAATTCTATATAGACATTCATTCATTGAAGAAACACTTTTATTATGTCCATGTATAAACTCTGTGTGCTGAGTACATTCAGTGTCAGGTGGAACAAGTCCTGGTCCCTGAGCTCTGGATATCCACAACATCACCTAAGGAGCTGTCACAAAGAGACAATCCAGGCTGGCGCAGTGGCTCACAACTGCAATCCCAGCGCTCTGGGAGCCTGAGTTAGGTGGATTCCTTGAGCTCAGGAATTGGAGACCAGCCTGAGCAAGAGTGAGACCCTCTCTCTACTAAAAATAGAAAAATCAGGCATTGTGATGGGCACCTGTAGTCCCAGCTACTCTGAAGGCTGAGGCAAGCGAATTTCTTAATCCCAAAAGTTTGAGGTTACTGTGACCCATGATGTCACAACACCCTACCTAGTGTGACAGAGTGAGATTCTACCTTAAAAAAAAAAAGGACATTATTTAAAGGCAATACAGTGTTTGTCATAAAATCTCTCCCCAGTCCAACATCATCAAACATTTTCCCCACACATTCTTCTAAGATTTTTATTGTTTCATGTCTTAGATGTTAGTCTCTTATTCATCTTAAGTCAATTTTTGTAAGAGGTGAAAGGTGTGGGTCGAGTTTTAGTCTTTTACATGTGGTTATGCAGTTCTCCCAGGACCATTTGTTGAATAGGAATCCTTTTCCCCACTGGATGCTTTTCTTTAGTTTATCAAAGATCAGATGGCGAGTACACACTGGTTTCATCTCTTGGTTTTCTATTCTGTTCCACATGTCTGGAATAACCTTCACTATATGGGTTTTGTTCTGGTTCCATACAAAATTATTGAAAAGAAGAATGATTATTAATAATCCCAATAGCCTAAATTTGCTTTTTAAAGATGACAATAAGGCGGAATAAAGTTTTAGTCAACTATCAAGCCATCAAGCCCTTCATAACAGGACATCAGGCCAGCTCTGGCCACGGCTAGCTAAGTGGATCTGTCTTAGACCTCTCCAGTCTCCCTCTACCTTCGTGAAGGCTCTCTGGTTCCCATTGATCTACATCTGGACCCAGAATGAGAAACAGCTTTTCTTATCAGCCACTTCTTTGACCAGAGCTGATGTCCACATTATAAAGATTTATGTTTTGTCAGCCCAACTAATCTGACATGATAGGAAGGAAACTGGGGGTCTTTCAGTGATGTATTTTGCATTTGTTCTTGTAGTCAGTAAACATAATTGAGTTGCATAGTAAAAAAAAGAAATGACAGTAGGGGTTACAGATCTTGAAATGTTTAGGGTGCTAACCCTACAAATTGAATATTTTAGTTCTCTTTGACTCTCTGCTTAAATTTCTAAGTGTAAATTCCAATGAAAGCCTATTAATATTTTTCTTTATAAGTAAAAGTTTCCTCTTCAAACATTTAAACATTGTTCTGTACTCATTTCTCATTTACTAAAAAGAATTTCTTGAAGAGTGTCAGTGGACTATTAGGAGAATTAGAACTTTGAGAGTGTAGCTGCGATGAAGCAAAAGACAACAGGTTTATTACTAGAGGAACAAAAACAGTAAGTGACTCCTTGCTTCATACCAATCAGGTATTATTTGTATGTAAAAGTCCATGTTGCAAAATTCCATAGACAAAGACAAGTTGAACATTTTTCCTTTTTAAAATCAGTTATACATTTTTAGCGTTTATTATTTTCCACAGTTAAATCGCTGCTCCCGCCCTGTCACGTCACAGCTGGTCTTCTAAAACCCATTCCTCACCACCTGTCTTAGCCTTCTTTTCAATCTGTCCAAAATGTTATAGCTAAAATCATCCCTGAAATCTCTTCTTTAATTATTTTAATTTCTTCCATGAGAATACTTTTCAAGGTATGTTTTAAATGGACGCTTTGTATAAGACATCAAGAACATTGCAGTAACATTTTCTCAGCCCCAAATGAAACAATTGTATCTAATAATGAGTACATTTTAAACAATTGTAACAAACCATTTATCATGCTGTGCATAATTAAAACAAATAAACATCATGACCTCTTTTAGTTATCAAAATTGTTCAAAGGTCTTTCATCTTATTGATTTTATTGTTGCATATCTGTTGATTTAAGGTAGAAGAAACTGAGACCCAGAAATTGGGAAGGCTTTAAGATCTCAGTTTTCTTCATTATCTGTCCATTATTTGTTTTCTCCACTCTAGTAAAACGGTAGGCTTAACACTCACTGGTGCTCATACCCGTCAGAATGGGGACCATTACTTTGTGCTCATAGTGTGGCTGGTACTGAGCTGAACAGGTTAGACATATAATGTTCCTGCATCTTCTAAATAATTTATCACTTCCTTTTTTAACTGAGGATTAGGATTCAAATGGCATAGAAGCCATTAATGTTATTCATTATATAAATAATAAGGAAAGTAGCATAATTTAAATAAAGAGGAACAACTTGAAACTAGGTTTCTGACTCCCAAATCTGGGCTCTTTCCACCTTATTGTACTTTGTTACCTTAATGCTCTATTTTACAAAATAAGAGCTTCAAGTCAAGCTTCAAGTCCAGCTTCAAGTCCATCTGTATCAGCCATACTTACTCAATAGATTTTTACTGAGTAGCTATTGGATTGCATATACATTCCAGACAGGGCAATAATATCACAGAAAGAAATGCTATCAGCCTTATCTTAAGAAACCCCCAGTCTAGAAGGAGACACAGACAAGGAAATAGCAATAAATACAGATTTTTTTTCCTTTGGTTACAGTGGGGTGGGGGGTTGGGAACAAAGAAAGATTATCAAAGGAAATACGAAAAAAAGTGTAAAATCTAGATGATTGCTTCATAAAAATATCTCAAGCCAGTGATCCCCAAATCTTGCTTTGTCTTACTTTAAAACATTTTTTATAACCTCAAGTAGACTACATCTCTCAAAGAAGCTAAAAACAAATTTTAATTCATGTAATAATCCACAAATGAGAAAGATAAATCACAAAATCAAAGAAATAGTCATATTTCATCTATAGCAGTCAGAAAGCACAACCCTTCAGGAGATAAATGTCAGTATGTTTGGTGCAAATTTTGAATGGAGTACCTATTAAGCTAATTTTCTCATGTGTCTACCCAGCAAATATTTGCTGATTATATCTGTTTGGAGGTGTTATAACTTGGAAATTGACACTGAAATGTTAAATATACTGAAAACAGGAAGTGGAATTGTACTTTTTAAAAAACATTTATTAGTCATCACTTAATCAGTGTAAAAAAAAAATTAGACTATGCAAGTATGATTTTCTACTGCTGTTGACCCTCCTGAAGCTAAATTATTTCCCTCTTTGTAAGGTGCAAGAAGTGTTCTTAAAAAGAATCCCATAAAGTCATCCTATTCTTTCCCTGAATTCAACTATTAATAAACATTTATTAAAGACCTGCTATGAGTTTGGCACTTGGTGGAAGTTTCCTTGACAAATAAAACAAACTGAAAAGATTAACCTCATTGATTACAGAAACTATGTCCTATTAATTCTGCATTATGTTAATACACTTAAATAAACCACACATGTAACGGGTATAGATAAGGCATTTATCAAGTATGCACTTATGAAGTCTTACTCCTAGTAAATTAAAAATCCACTTGAAACATATGGGTTCATTATTTCAATCCAAATTCATCTTTTTCAAGTTTAAATGAATTGGTTTTGAAACATGAATTTAGAAAGCCAAAAAGACTAATCAAAGAGGCTCCTAAGACTCAGCACCCCTGAATAAACTTATGGATGCTATTTAAAATTAATTGAGAAAAAAAGACAGGTTGAAATTTCTCATTTCTTTTATTTTTTTTAGAGAATAGGTTTCATATTTCCTGTAGAGGTGGTCTTATTTTTAACTCATTATTAAATCATAACTGTGTATATTAATGCATTTATGGCATACAATGTGCCGATTTGATATACAATGTGGAATGCTTACATCTAACTGATTAACATGACCATCTCCTTGCTAGTTACTTATTTTTTTATGGTAAAAACATTCATACTTTCTTCTTAATAGCTTAGAAATGTATCATTGCATTATGCAATGAAATTTCTCACTTAAATCAAAGCTAACCTTTGCAGTACCACAAACTGTGTGATTATTAGAAAATGCTTATCAGCTGAGGTTCACATTTGCCATCATCACAAATTGATTCAGTGATGTAAGCAAATACAATAAATAGGGGTTTTTTTTCTTAAATGTTGTTTAGCTCCCAGATTTGGATTCCTAGGATGACTGACAGAGAAAGACTCAAGCAGCAGCAAGATGGCCAGAAAACAGCCACACACAACCAGGGAACGTCTGCAACGGAAGGTCCTGTTGCTGCCACCACTAAACGTCTCAGTCCCCGAACTCCAATCATCACATCTGTGTTTCAGGGCAGCACAGGGAAAAAGTAGAAAGACCAAAATGCTATTTGCCTCTTCTTTCTTTTTATAGTACTATTAATATTTTATACGGGTCCGTTTTGTCTTACAAATAGAATTGGCTGAAATAAATGAGTGTTATATCTTAGGTTACACATAATTCCTTAGAAGTAGGACTCTCTACTCCATATTCCTTGTTTTCTTCCCAGGTACTGTAAACACCTACTCTGTTCTCCATCAGCGTCAGCCACACCGTCTGCTATGCCCTGCCTTCAATTCCAGGGCTCAGTGTAGCCCATTACTGGTGTCTAACTGGGGCTAGTTTCATTTAACAAACATAGGCAAAGTTTGGATGGAGGTTTCTGGGGGAGAAAAATCACTAGGTTACAAGTAATTTTGTGTATACAGCTGTGCCAAGTGTTATTCTAGGCACTCATCATATAGTAGCATGTGGCTTCAGGTACTGACAAAGAAACTATTCTCAGTAATTTAAGGAGAAAGGCGTTTACAAAATGCTTACAGAATCACTGGAGGATCTGTAGGAGCCAGTCCTCAACTCAATCTTTAGAAACGATTCCTGGAACACAAAAGAACTGGCCTAATAAGGCAGCTATTGGAAAGCTGGGTAATCAGAAAGCTGCGGGTCGGACTGCTGGGTCCTGTATTACACTATTTCCTTCTAAGGTCCAGGAATCAGAAAGGTGTCTGTTGCCCCCAAGACTACCCCGCATCAACTTCAATTTAAGTTCCCTGTCCTCCTTCTTGACAGCCATAAGGCAGAGACTGATACAGGAAACACTGATATCACTGAAGCAGAGAAAACAAGCAGAAACCTCCACCACTGTGCTTACCTGCAGAGCCCGCAGAAGCAGTGAGTTAGAGTCTCTGGCTTATTTATATCTTGCAAATCTTATAGTGGTGGTTTTGTTTGGCAATCTTTGATCACCTGAAAAAGAATAGGAAACAGTCTTAAACTTCTCAGCCCCCCCCAAATGAAGTAATGCATATTACACAAGAATAGAAATGGGGGTTTGCTGTACCAGGCTGCACTATCTGTCATAAATCATCCAAAAGACTTTACAACTTTTGTTACCTGGATGAAGCTGAAGAACATTCTTCTTTGTAAAACAGCTCAAGAATGGAAACGCAAGCACCCCAGGTACTCAATACAATTGTGAAATGAGCAGATGAACAAGTACAGGCTCACACAAGAAGAAAACACAATGTTTTTTTATGAAAAAAAGTTGAGAGGGCAGCGCCTGTGGCTCAAAGGGATAGGGTGCTGGCCCCATATGCCAGAGGTGGTGGGTTCAAACCCAGCCCTGGCCAAAAACTGCAAAATAAATAAATAAAGTTGAGAAAGAGAGGAAGGAGTTAAGTAAGCTCCCATGTAACTAGTACAATGTAGGGGTACATGGCACACCTGGGTGAAGGGCTCAACTACAACTCAGATGTTACCCAACAAATACAAACAAGGTAACCTAATTGTGTATAGCCTTATATTAATCCAAAAAAAAAAAAAAAAAGACAGATAAGATCTCTGCCTTCAGTACTTTCAAATAAGTGAAAAGTATATGATCTCATAAGGAGCCTCCTCTCTTCCTGAGGAGCAACCAGAACAGGTGTGCAGTACATGTATCTGGATAAGGTGCTGAGGAGAGATGGGTCTCTAACTTGTCTCAGCTATGTCACTAGCGGGAAAGAAGACAGGCTAAACACAAAACTGACCAACAAAGAAGAGTAGAGTCAAGAAGTTCACAGGGAAATAGGTAACTACAGTTCTGATGGCATCAGGAACTCCTTGTTTAAGCAATGCCTGACCCTATCCTTCCTTGAATTTCTTTCTTTGTTAACTCAACCAGTCAGGTCCTCTCTTTAGCTAAGACATTTTGATTTGAATTTTCTAGCTTGGTAACTAAATAATTCTTCTGTATTCATAATTTCGAGCCAGAAATAAAGGATTCAAAGAGAGATAACCCAACATATGGAATTGTCTGAATGAAAGTAAGGAGAAAGTACTGAGGATTCTGTTATCTAGAGTTAGAAAACCAGCTACCTTTGTTAGGTGGTCTGGAAATTTCTTATTAAACTGGTAGCAGCTGTAGCTTCGGCTAAGACTATGTGTTTACTGAAGCTGAAGCATTAAAACAGTGGGAAACTTTCAAGATATCAGTGTGTTGGCTGCCTTTTATAGCCTTTTTGTCCTTATCTATTAACTATTTAGTCTGAACCAAGCATATTTTTTTATTTATATTAGCTCATTATAAGACTCAAAATAACTCACGACACAAGGACAATCATTATTTCCATTTTATGGTTAAATGGAAACTGAGGCCTGTAAGACCTGTAAGAAAGAACAACCTGGGCTAAAATTTACCCATCTGATAAAAGAACAGGAAGAATATTCACCTTTCTCAGAGCGATCCTTTTAGCCTATGCCAAGCAGTCAAAGTGACTGATGCCACTGTGAGACTTTGCACAGGTAAAAAAAAAAAAAAAAAAAGCTATCAACTTCAGTCTAAAATTAGTTGCAATAAAATCACATGAAAGAAATATTAGCTGGCTATAAAACTGGGTTCTGAGAAAAGTCACAAAAGAAAGTAAGCTGCTAAAGCCCCAAAGGTAGATGCTGGTGACATTTCCATCCAAGATGTGGTTACAATAACAATGGACAAAGGAGACATCTCATCCAGGAGATGGCTTTTGCAGAAGCAAAAGACTGGCTAAGAACTTAATCTTTACCAGGACAAAGAGTCTGTGTCCAGTCCTGGTTCTGCAGAAATGTTATATTGTGAAGACCATTGATTACTATGTATTTTTATTTGTTATCACCATTACATAATAATGATGTTGAAGAAGTCATACTTACAAATTTAACTCGGTCAGATCAACATACCACAAGAAACTGGATTTGTACAAAGCTATGAATATGGCTTATTATGTAAAATAAGGGCCAAGAAAATTATAAGTTATAAGACAAACCCACCTGCTCCTGCTACCTACCTTTATAAATAAAATTGAAACATAGTCACATGATTTGTGTAAGGCTAGTTTCACAAGGCACTGCAAAAGCTGGTAGACTTGAGTAATTGCTACAGAGACAGTATGGCTCACACAGCCCAAGGTGATATCTGCTTTTCTAATGGCTGGCCTAGAGAATTCCTGTTTTGGATCTGGACACAGCTGCTGATTGCTTCAGGGGTTGCACGACCACATATATTCTATGATTCCTTAGAAGGAGTAACCAGGGTCAGAAGCTGGTATACCCAGGTTAATGTTTATTACAACAAATGGATACAAAGCAGGATCAGGAAAGGGAAAAGGCACATAAGTGGCTTCTGTAAGGAACCAGACATGTGATTTCTAAAGTCCTTGCAGAAGTCATACAGGATGTATTTTTCCTCCAAGAATAAATTGTAGCAAGCACAAGGTACTTTTGCCAAGGAAGCCACTTGAGTGTCAGAGTGCAGGACTTTTAGTGAGAGCTGGTCATGTAGCTGCTCTGACCTGTATGACTGGCCAAGACTCTGGCCACAATGCCCGGCTATTTTTAGAGACAGGGTCTTATTCTTGCTCAGGCTGGTGTAGAACTCTCAAAATCAAGCAATCCTCAGCCTCCCAGAGTGCTAGGATTGTAGGCATGAGCTACCATGCCTAGCCAACAATAAATAAATATTATCATTCTTATTTTACAAATGTTAAAACCAATATACAGAAGAGTTAAATAATTTTTCTACAGTCACAACAAGAGTAAATGTCAAAGCCAAGGTTCAACATAGTTCTCTTCATGTCCAAAACATTTTTCCCTCATTCATGAAAGCGCTATGTTAGAAATTTCTAGTCAAATTTGTTCTGCATCCCCCACAGAAGTCAGCTGTATACCTGGGATTTCGCAGGATTTCGCAGGATTTCAGATACCACAGGGGAATTTATCTTGGCATCACTGGTTTTGTACATATTCCATACATACAAATGAGAACTAGAGCCTTAAGGAGAAAATGGAGTGAAAAGCAAACTGGCCACTCCTTTGTTTTAGTGTTCTCTCTCCCGTTTATTAACCAGTTCATGCATCTTATTCCACTTTTCCTGAACCATATATAGAGTAAAACAGACATTATTATCATCCAGAAGTAGCTGAAGAACTCCAGATTTTAGGTTCAAACATTAGATCCAAATAAAAACAGTAAGTTAGAGTTAGTTTCTAGTGGAAATCAACTCAGATGATTTTATTAGGTTTGTCTATAACTGCGTTTATCAAATATTCATGCTTACGTACCTTCAATTATATTCATACAGGAGAAAAACCACTACATATGTCCCCAGAAAGAAAAAGGTGAAGTATAACTGTGGGGGAAAAATCTTTTCAAATATACTCATACTGTGAACCTATTATAAGTGCAAAAAGATTAAAGGTAGAATATAAAAGTGTATATTTAAATGACTACAAATAGCTGTTTAACTGGAGCTGCCGAGGGTACATCAGTAGCCCCTAAATGATCAAAGGCTATTGCTGCAGGCAAGGTCCAAAACTACCTGCTTATATAAAGAACTTTAGACGACAGAACTGATATTATGCATGTATATTGATACTTCTTGAGACAATGGTTTTAAAAAAAATTATCTATCCAAAAATGAAAGAAGGCAAACAGGTGGAGAATTAAGTCTGTATTTCTGCTACAGACTCATTCCTTTCCTTTGAGTACAAACATAATTTTTTAAGATGGTTCACAAAGCCACAAACTCATCATTATTATCTGCAGGAAGAAGAAAATTCAGGTATTATGGGATTTAAATGTTCATCCTTTCACATCAGCCCAAGCAAAACTGTGAAATAGAATAGGTTTATTGTATTGTCTTTATCCACCTTAAGCTCCACCTTTGGATGTTATTTAAAGTATACTAATTACATTATTATTTTACATTTTTTTCAACAAATGTAGGAAGAAATACATATTACAGCAGATGTAATCCATATATATATAGATAGATAACATATAACTTCTATCTCAATTATATGTCTCATCATATTTTATAGATTATTGTGAGAAATAGGTTATGTAAAATTGAAACATATAAAATTGAAACAAAAGTTTCTTTTTTTTTTGAGACAGAGCCTCAAGCTATTGCCCTGGGTAGAGTGCTGTGGCATCACAGCTCACAGCAACCTCCAACTCCTGAGCTCAAGCAAGTCTCCTGCCTCCACCTCCCAAGTAGCTGGGACCAGAGGCACCCACCACAACGCCCGGCTATTTTTTGGTTGCAGCCATCATTGTTATTTGGTGGGGCTGGGCTGGATTCAAACCCGCCACCTTTGGTGTATGTGGCTGGCGCCTTAGCCACTTGAGCCACAGGTGCCAAGCTGAAACAAAAGTTTCAACTTTAACAATACGTAGCTGTACTTTATGAAATGCATTGTGACATTTTTTATTCCATTCCATTATTGTTCTTCTTGGTTGAATTCAAGTCACAACTTGACTTACCAAATTAACTTCAAAACCTACTAATAGGTTATGATTCACAAATTAAGAAGCAATAATTTACTCTAAGTGTTAACTATCCACCAATATGCCAAATTCCTATTTCTATAGTTAACATAGCAACAGGGATAAAAGCTTATTGAAAGATGTTTAATTATAGAATATCAGACCTCAGCGAGGACACAGGGCATAATTACTTGAAAGATTCCCCCGAATTCAGCAGATTCTTCCATCAAGAGTTTTTTCTTCTTGCAAAGCTCATAGTAAGAACACTTAACACCTGTTAACTTATCTTGCATGAGGCCACTATGGAAGTAACGTCCAGGCCTGATCATATATCTTACTGTGCAGGATGTCCCATCTTCCACCCCGTGACTTATGTCAAGTTAACAGTCTTGAAAGCCAAATGTTGGAAACTGCAAAGGCACAAGAGGGAAGGAACCTTCACCACTGCTCATAAAAGTCCTGTCACTCATGAACACCAATCTGGGATTTACATGGAAGACAAAGAAACTTCTACTGTGTTAAGACCTACACATTTGGGAGTTTGTGTATTATTATAATTAACACCAGCTAGTGTTAATTCAGCTAATACACAAGCTATTGTTTCAGAAAGTACTAAGAACAGCCAAGAGAAGGCCTTCCTCTTCCAGGAAAAAGCATCCCCGGCATGAGAAGGAAGAGGCACCCATTTCTAGACGAGAGATGGTGTAGTCGATCCCCAGATTCCTCCTGTGTTCTTAGTTCACTTTTTAAGACTTATTTTATTGTCTCCTTTTCCAGACCATATGAAATCTCCACAAATTCACACTCTATCCCAGATTCATCTTCACATTCCAAATCCAAACTCCTTTTACTTTTCAGCAATGACAAACACATTTAAAGATTCGTGAGATGACAAAAGTAAGTGAAATGAGGAAGTGTGACCAGGATAGTCCACCTCCTGCTCTAGCTGGCTGTGTGCCCAGATTAGATATCTACGTGTCTAACTCATATGTGTGTCTCAGTCTCTCTCTCCACATCTGGTCTCACATGCTCATTAAGTAGCTTATTATTTTATTTGAATTTACTTCTTCCTTAGTGGGAAGAGAATAGGTTGACCAGCATTTCTTACTTTATCATTAAGAGGGAATTCTGTTTTGTTGTTATTGATATTTTGTCTTGAGTAATTTTGGGGTCATGAGTCAGTTTTCACAGTGCCTGACCTTCTGTCATTGATTAAGTCAGCAGGGCAGAGAGACCAAGTGAATAGACGGAGGTGTCACTATAACTCCTTTCATCACTCTCATATGATCTGCCCTGTAGTATTGGGGAAATTATCAAAGCCTCAGCTTCAATAATACTGCAGATACAACCACCACCTTCAAAATTCAAAAACAGCTAAGTTAAATGTGAGAAAATACATACTATAACTTTATTAGCTATGGGAAGAATTTTTTTTTTCAATGAAGACAGTGGCACATTCTTTCCAAGGGTTTATGTGCAAAGATAAATGTGGTGAGTGGGGCCTGGTCCAAATCTTTGCTTTGAAAACTGCAAAGGCACAAGAGGGAAGGAGCCTGATCATCTTCACCACTGCTTATAAAAGTCCTATCTGTCACTCATGAACACCAGTGTGGGACTAACAGACCTAATTTAAACCAAGTTTTGGCCTTTTAGCTCTCTGCAATTTCAACAGTTCAACAGTTTGGAAGCCATTAGCTAGTTAGAGAACTTAAAAGATTAAAGTATGTGTGTATAAATGCCAGCAAGTAGTAGGTTCTCAATAAATAAATTATATTATTATTAAAATTAAGAAAATCTTATCATACTGAGAGCTCATAAGACTTAAATTTTTAAAAATGTGAATTGGGCATTTAAACCTACAGAAAAGAAAATGCTCTTTTCTAAGTAATTTATCTTCATGTTGCTTTTTAATTTATGGAATTTTTATTGATGGAACTAAATTAAAAGAGGGAGAGCCTGATATGTATCTAATCTTTTTATATTTATGGAAAATTTCCAAAAGCTTGAATCTTCAAGTCATGCAAAGCTATGATTAATGTAATTTTTACTTGATTTTATATTAAGTAGAACCAATCTTCTTATTTAAGGACAGGAGAGATATAATAAATTATTTTTCTAATGACTTAGAATTTTGCCTGTGCTAGATCACCATGGTAAAAAATATAAATATTATCAATCTACAAAATCCGGAACTACAATATGGTACTATAGATACAAGAATTACTGACCTCAGAGATAAACATTTGGTTGCATGTTCACAAACCAAGGACCACTGAAACATTTCAAGAATGGAGAAACAGATGCATGTACTCAATACCAAATTGGAACTAATCAATCAATACTTAAGCACACATGGAAGTTGATCTCAGTAAAAGTCAAGTTGGAAGGAGGCGGGGGGAGGAACGAGTATATTCACACCTATCAGGTACACAGTTCACACTGTCTGGCTGAAGGACACGCTTACTTATAGCTTTCATTCAATCTGTGCAAAAACAAAGTAAACAAAATATGTATGCCCCCTAATATTCTGAAATTAAAAAAAAAATAAAGAAAAGATGAAACTGGTAGAAATGACTTAAAATGCAAAAGTGGCAAGGAAAACCATTACTGTGAGTAAGTTATAAATGGCTTTGGAGATTTGGCTAGCTCACCCAGGCCACTGAGAAGCCGTCGTTTCCCTCTGAAGACAGTAAACTGCTCCCTGTGTGCTGCTCAGCTAGCAGAAGAGCCTCTGACTAAATTGCATTGTTTTATAACTAGTGAATAAAATTGGCATCATGTTGATTATGCAAAATTCCTGCTATTTTTCAAATGAATATTTTTATATGAAATTTTAAATTGAGATTTTATAGCTAAAGCACCAAGGAATAAAACCAATCCACCTATATATATATTTTTTTAATTTTGCTATCCTAGGTGTGTTTAAAATTTCTAATAATGCACATAGTGGTCTTTATAATCATTGCTTTATATTTTTTGTTTGTTTGTTTGTTTGATGCTGGGACTCTTGCTCTCAACAAGTCATGAAAATTCTCAATTTTTATCTTTGAGTATTGACTTTCCTGCATTTTCTGTGCTTGTCTCTGAAAAGCCTATTGGACACATGCTGGAATTTATTCTCAATCATTCTACTCACTTTTGCTTAATCTCTTTCTAATATTTTTCATTTCTTTTTCTTTTTTCTTTTAGAGATAGAGTCTCACTTTGTCGCCTGCAGTAGAGTGCTGTAGTGTCACTGCTCACAGCAAATCTCTTGCCTCAGCCTCCGGAGTAGCTGGGAATACAGGCGCCTGCCACAACGCCCGGCTATTTTTTGTTGCAGTTTGGCCAGGGCTGGGTTTGAACCTGCCACCTTCAATATGGGGTCAGCGCCCTACTTACTGAGCCACAGGCGCTGCCCTATTTTTCATTTCTTAAATCACTCTTTTGCTCTGAGCCTAATGAGTTCCTGAAATCTGTCTTCCAGTTCACTAATCAACTCTTCAGAGGAATTTGGTGATATGTTCTTTAACCTATATATTTCTAGATTTTTTTAATCTAGAAAACTAGATCTTTGCTTATGGAATTCTATTATTTCATTATGGTTTGTGTGTGTGGCTATATGTTATATGCGTGTTTCATCATTTTGGACACACAACTTATCTTTCATATTCCTCAATTTTCTCGAGTTCTTAAGAAAAACAGAACTCTAATTTAGTAGGTCTGTTACTCATTTCTCCTGTGAAATATTTCCTAATATTTTCGATAAATTTTTGTTGTGAGATCATCAGCAGTTAAGAATTTTATTTCCGTTCATTTTTGCTGTTGGTGGTGGTGGTCAGAAGTCCTGGTTGTTCTCATTTGAGAAAGTGTCCCCTACACAGTCATTCTGAATTTACCAGATGTCCAGGGGTATCACAAGCATAGAGATAGTTTCTATGTTAACTTCTTAGCTTGGATTTCTATTTGCTTTTGTATTTCTCAAGTTTTAAGCCCTGGGCTATATCACTTACTCTTGCAAGAGCTTCCACAGCCCAGTCTTTCAATGTCAAAGACAATATCTCAGGCCTTTACCAGCTCAACACTAACTCTTCTCAGCAGTTAACTAAACCAACTTGCATTCTTACTGCTCTGACTTTGAGGTTTTTGATCTTTTTTTTCTCTTGCATCCTTTTAAGATTTCAAAAAATTAACATCTTTTTTTATATTTTATCCAGCATTGCAATGTTTTTATATTTTAAAGGGGATGTATATGAATTTGGGTTGCTATGCTAGAAAAAAATAGGTTTATTATCATCTCTTTCTCATTAATGAAGTATCATAAAAAGTTTTGGTTAGTCAAGGTTTCTAGCTAGATGAATTACACATAACTCAGAATTTTACTCTGATAAAAAAGGGAGGTATAGATAGACTTGGTAAATTAAAATACTGAATTCTATGGATGACTACCTCCAAAAAGTTGATAAATTTGATTTATTTAAAATGTTAAAATTTTGTTCATCAAAGATACTAGTAAGAAAATAAACAACCTGCAAGTTCAGAAAAAATATATTCCATGCCTATATTTGACAAAGATTTTAACAATCTCTTGTAAAATATGAATTTTAAAAAATTATAACAAAAATGCATCTACTACTTAACTGTGGGCGAGCAGTATGGAGGCCTATGAGCAGGTCCAAAAGGGACCCCGAAGCTGAAAGGCACTGCAGAGCTCGGCATGACCAAGTGGAAGAAGAAAGAGGACAAAGACAAGGCGAAACTCCTAGAATGACAGGAACGAGCAAAAAGAACGAAGAGGAGAAGTGGCTGGCCTGGACAGGCAGACCCCGGCCCCGGTGACCTTTGAGAAGATGCAGGAAAAGTGACAAATGGAAAGGATCCTGAACAAAGCATCTAAAATCCAAAGCAGAAAGTAGAGACTTCAACAGACACCTGGGTACACTCACAGAGCATCACAATGTTGCCAAAGTCAGCTGGCCAGAGCAGCCTCCCGGCCCTGGGTCTGGAGCAGCTTCAAGAGCAAGCAGACCACTTTGGGGTTACTTTTGGTCCCTCTGAAAACATTGGTTTACACATGCCCTTGTGGGGTTTCTGCTGTGACAGTACTTTTGGAAGCTGGGCAACCTCATTTTGGAACTGTTTAGTAAGACTGTCCTTTTACTCAACGTAGGTTTCTTGGTAACATGTAGAAGATGCACCTTTTTGGTTTAGATAGAAAGTTTTGAAGGTTCATCTAGAAGTAAAGGTCATTTCTTTGTGCCATGTAAAAATGATTTTACCCCCAAGTCCTGGCTAATCCTCTGAGGCCAGGCAGCTGTCTTCACCTGGATGAGACGGACTCCAAAGGATAAGGAGCTAATGCTAACACGGCCTGCCGTGTGCACACTCCCGCAGGACCCTTCCAAGCTCCCTCTAACCTTAGAGCTTATGCTGTTCCCTCCAGGCTCTGGGCACCACTCACAGCTTCGTGGCCTTCACACTGCCTCTTCAGCCAGCTGGCCAGTGAGACGACGCAGCCTGGCTAGCAGAACCACCACCTAAGGCAAGGATGGGGTATTGCCATGACAGGCATTGCCAATCAATCACAGCACTCTGTAATGGAGCCCAGACACAGCCGACCTCACAAACCTCAACCCAGACTGCAAGCAGCCGCTCCCATTCACTCAGGATTGCCACATCATGTGGAGCCCAGTACTGAGCCTGGGGCTGTCTTGGGTAAACTAGAATAAAGCAAAATCCAGTTATTTAAAAAAATTATAATAAAAATGAATTTAAAAATAGATGTTTTGCAAAAGGAGACATGTACATGGTCGATAAGAACATAAAAGTATTCAACCTTATTATTCGTTTATCAGAGAAATGAAAATTAAATCCACTAGATCAAACTCCATGCCTACAAGATAGGCTAAAATTCTAAAACACTGACATCACCAAAACTGTCAATGAGAATGTGGAGCAAGGGGAACTCTCAGAAACGTCTCATAGGAATGTGCGCGTCACAACTACTTTGGATAATAGTTTGGCATGATCTTCCAACTGTATATCTCCCTGGTGACCCACTCTTTAGTATTTACCCCCCAAAAATGAGAACATAGCCACCAGAACGTCATTATTAAAATGTCCGTAATCGCCTTATGTCCAATAGTAAGAAAATGTAAACAACCCACCTGCTCACCATCGGGATAATGGGTAAACTCATTGGGTTTATAGTCATGCAATGAAATCATTCTTAGTTAATGCGCATGACTCACAAATACTATACTGAGTGAGAGAAACTAACAGAAAAGAGTTTACCTAAGTCAGATGAAGTTTAAAAACAGCTGACGGTGTTTTATGGTGATGGAAAACAGGACTGTGGTTACCTCTGTGTGTGAGGTGGGGCAGGTGGTTTACTGGAAGAGGGGACTCGGAAACCTATTGGAATGAGGTGGAAATGCTTCACACCTTGATTGGAAAGGTGGCTATGTCCATACACACACTTGACAAAACATACTGTTTACGTAAAACAATACTTGTAAATTTTAGCTAAGGCAAATAAATAAATAATCTGTTGTCATCAGGCAGTGAATCCAGATATTTTAAGATCTTGACAACACAAATAAGGACAAATGTATTACTCTTAAATAGTTTTTCTGAAGACCAGACTGAACACTCTCTGGAAGTTTTACCTGGGATTGAAGTTCTGTACTATTTCATGCGTCTTCTAGGTAGCACGCAACATTTAACTATTTTTTACAAGTGGTAAAGGAGGAACCCTAAAATAATTGTACGACCACGTAGCTATTTTACGCTTTCACGTGAAGGCCATTAAATAAACTACTTGCGTGGTTAATGCTGCAGGCTTCAAACTAGTAGCTGAAACCAAGATTATTTTCACCATCAACTATGAAAATTATGAAAGATGAACTAAAAGGCAATTCTGTTGCTGATGTGTAAGGCAGACCCAAACACAGCTTGTCCATCTGTGGCTCTGGAGTTTCTGTTCTACCATCAGGAAGAACAGTGTGAGTTTTGTCGATAAATTCAGTGCACTTGACAGGGATATTTAAGGCACGCAGGGAGTAGAGATTTACAGCATGCTGCTACTTTTACACACAAATCTCTCTTATCCCCATAAAGTCAGTGGGAAAATAACAGGAGCTTTTCCCCTGGGGACCTGTTCTTTTCACACATTGTCATCACAGATACAGCCAGGGTTTCAAACACTTTACCTTCAGAAACTGAGTGAGGAAACTTTGAGAGCCTTTGTGAGGTGCCACCTGAAGGAAGGGCATGAAAAAGGCCCAAGAAAAAATACAGAACAAAAAAATTTTCGGACTTGGTGATAAGTCATTTACTTCAGTTTAGTCAAAGATTTAGAAAGTTTTTCTTCAAAATGTAAGTGTGCCTCTGATGGAAAGGCAAAGTGACTCTATTATTTTTATTTGATTTGTTTTTATATCATCTCGTTACATAAAATGAAAATAAACAAACAAGGTAAAATAATGAACTATCCTTGTGTTCTCTCCACAATAGTAGAGTTTGGCAGTCTTGTGTCCGTCCCTAAAATAAAAGACAGAAATGGAAATTGAATAGAGTTACCTGCCCACTTGGTCTCCCTGGGATTACCTTAGTTCATTTATTCATTTCTTCTATTACCACCTAAGTGTTGGTCACCTTTAAACCTCACTTAAACTTCTGAAAATGCCTCCTAATTTGTTTTTCTGCTACCACTATTGAACCTTCAATGTATGAGGCCTGAAAATTCAGTTTGTGAATTCATCCTAGAAAAAGTCCCGTATACCTCATTATGGCTCAATACCTCAATATGGCTTCATGGACACCTTTGAAGTCCTCCCCTTGGGAAGTTGTGTGCCGATGCCAGGACCTCATCCACCCTTCAAAGCAATTTTGGAATTTTTTCTCTATAATGGTCATCAGAGCTCCTGTCATACAATCTTAGTCTGACCACTAAGTTTGCAAACTTGCCACCATGGACTTATGTTGTCAGCACTGTACAACAGCTCAGGGGTAAGGATTCATGCCCTTGGTATATCAGTGACTCACAGCTGTGTTCATGTTGACATGTGGTGGTTCGTTATTGTTCATGTTTGTGTATGCTGTACAACAGCACCTCTGATGGTCATTCCAGAAAAAGAGTTCCAAAATCGTTCTGAAGGGTGGACTTGGTGCTGGTGTTGGTGCACAGCTTCCCAAGGAGAGCACTTCAAACGTGACCTAGTGATATTCAGCAATGAGGGATACAGCACTTTTATTTAGGATGAGTCTGTGAACTTACTTGTCAGGATCCCACATAGGAATAACCAGTTCTGATCAACAGGCATGAGACGAAGTCCCCCAAAGGGCTTCCCTCATTAAACTGAAGAAGGAGGAGAAAGAAGAGAAAAGAGAGAAAGAAGAGATAGAAGAAGAAAGAAGAAGGGGGAGTAAGAGGGAGAAGAAACAGAGAAGGAGAGAGGCAGGAGGGAAGAAGAGGAACGAGGGGCTGAGGGGAGGAGAAAGGGAAGAATGGAAAAGAAAAAAATTAAATTCTAATGGTAAAAAAGTTCACCTCCCCCAATTATTCCCTATTTCTTCTTCTGAAAAAAAAATTTGCATAAATATGGTGCACCTGGAGATATCACCGTTATCCTGACACCATTAGGGTAAGGTGGAAGGATTGCAGAAAAATATTCTCAGTGCTTTGACATGGTTGATTTGCTCTAGGAAAAAAAGAGAAAGTTCTGCAGGACTCTGATTCCTGCCCGTCTCTCCACCATGTTGAATTCACCCTAGAATTCTAAGACATCTTTCATTTTCATGAATATGCAACCTTCTGTCTTAGCACAGGACCTCTGCCAGGCTGCAACATAAAATTGTACAAGTTACACAGTGAATATAAGAGGGGATTAACTCAAACTTGGATTTTTTTTTACATGTTTATATATTTTTCACAATAACTCTTCAGCTTTGTCTTGATGAAGAGGCGTCCTTTTCTACATCACACAAAGTACCACTTGAACTACAGCAGCCTGTCTGACAACCATTTGCTGTCTGCCTGAGGGAAATGCTTTTCCACGTGTGCCCTTGGCTCTCTCTTTCTTTTAAAATTCTTCCTTTGATTGTCTAAAAAAATGGACATTAGGTAACTTTATGAGCTGATTTGGTGGTAGAGTGAACCTTTGAAAAAGCCAATAGTTTAGAAAATCCAAAGTGTTCAGTGTGATGTTGTCTACCTTTCTAAATTAAACATATTCCATAAAAATTGACTTTTTCTCCTCACCACCACATCTACTCTGTAAACTCATTCTGTTATTCTATTCATGAAGGGCATATAGAGGCCATCATTGCCACCTTGCAGTCACTGATTTCCTGTTCCCACTCATTCTCCACAGAGTAGCAAAGTGAAGCTGAAAATACATCATACAGCTATGGAAAATAGTCTACAACCTCCCACTCTCCTTAGGAAAGAAATGCATACAGCATTTGTGTCAGGGCGCCCCTCACCGTCTCTCTAGCCTCTTCTCACACACTCTTTACCTTACTCACGGATCCTTTTCCAGTTCTAAAAAGGAAACACCTGCAACCACAATTCTCTTGGGAATAGACTGAACTTAAATCTCTGTCCAAGTAACTCATCTTCAAAACCCTTATACCCTATGCTCCATAAAGTCTAAACTGAAGTTCCCACCTTATCATCTCTGTCCCATCTTAAATCTCTCCCATCTTAAATCTCTGTCCAAGTAACTCATCTTCAAAACACTGACACCCTATTCTCCATAGAGTCTAAACTGAAGCTCCCATCTTATCATCTCATCTCATTACTGAAGCTCTCTATATTACATATCAGCATCTTCATTTTACAAATGGAAAAAATAATAATCTTTAGGATTAATATAGATTTGAACGAGTATATTTGTATAAATGATGTGAGTACCTTTGTACACATGGAGCATAGTCCCTAGCACAAAGTAAGGACTCAGTGAGGGTGCTTGGGGCCTGAGAAGATAGTGACACCTCACTGGTCTTTTTATACTTTTAAATTACAGTGTAAGCTAACTCAGCCCTTCTGTCCTCAGCTATGTCTGAGTGATACGTACACTAACCATTCTGTGTATCTGAGGAAAAAAAGAAAGAAAATGGGCTAAAGAAGATATAATGAGTGAGGACATTTCCAAAGCAGAATTATTAGCTGGATTTATCTTTCTGAGTTTTCTTCTACTTTTGGAATGGAAGTTTTCTAAAATATTTCCAAAGCAGATATATGCTTTAACTTTTCTCCCTGGTCTGCTATTCCATTTCAGGTTATTGGGGCTGTTTTCATTTTTTTCTTTGATCAAAGAATTGATGTTGTTGTTATTTTCTCAAGACAGAATCTCACTGTCACCCTGGGTTGAGTGAGATTGTTGATAGTCTGAAACCGAGTTGCCTTTTGAGATCTTTAGATGCTAAATTGTTTTTAATTCATATTAAGGAATTAAATGTATCCTCATGAGATAATTGATATACTTTTTTCTTCCTGTCTGAAATTATTCTTAAAATAAGATAGAAGCAAAAAGTAATAAATGTAATCTTATGAGAACATGAATGATCCCTATTCTCAGAGCTTTTTCTATATAAAAAATAGATAGTAGTACTCACACGATAATTAATTACAAAAAGTATCCACCTCTCCTCTCTTCTATTGCATATAAAGTCCTATATTTAAATATACATCAAGTAATAATTTAACCACTTCCTTAGGCAAACAAAAATATTTTAAGCAAATATTATCACTAATAAAACACTATTTATTTTATAGACAGATCTGAATTAGTGAAGGTAATTTTTTTCTAGACCATGTACCTACTTTACTAAACTCGTTGGCTTAACACACAAGTGCTCTTGTCTTAATACAGGGTTCATTTTAAGAGTTCCACAAAATAATACTTTGAATGTCATCATTCTCTTGAAGACATTCTGTCTCCATAAGCAGATGTCGATCACAATTTCTACATATTCTATTTCTCTAGCCTGGTGCTTAATTAATTTCCTTGAATTATAATTATGAAATGATCTTGCCTTCCTTTTCCCCACTCCCACCACTGTTGTAGTAACTTAAAGGCAGGTATTTTTATCTTCTAATTTTTATATCACCATTAAGAGTTGTAAATTATGCTTGTCAATTAGAGTGTCAGCAACTTTACTGAATTGTAACTTATGCATGCCATACATTTTTCTATCCATCTGCAAAGCAACATGTTTTTATAAAATCTGACATAAAAATGATTCGGTGCTCAAATAAAGAGAAATATTTTTGTTAAATCTGGCATTCATTTGGTTAAGTCCAGAAATAATAGGCGGTATTGGCTACGATCTACAATTTTTCATCCAACATTTGTATCCCCTTTCTTTCAAGAAGCATCTGTCCCTACCACACATCTCTAAGAGGGTACTATGGGAGAAAAAAGCAAACATCTGTTGTCAATACCTCAAACTCCAAATACCACCTATGGTGTTTGACTGACATGACATATACCTTTAACAAGAGCTGTCTCACAGAAACTACAGGGAAGAGGCAGGCAGACAGACTTCAGACAGCGACTTAAAATGACTGGCATTCTTCTTGTGACAGTTTCATTTGACTCTGACTCATGTCAGCTTATCTTCCTACTCCACATAGGTTCCTAATTCGCAAGTGACTCGCGTCTTAGGAAAAGAGAGGGAAGGAAAGGGAACATTAGTGGGGCATAGGGAAGCAGAGGAATGGAGGTTAGGACTTCAGGGTTCTCTGGAAACAACACCTAACACTTGGACTTTAACTCTGGAACCATATGAGAACAGTAGACTGTTTTAGAGGTGAGATTGACTTCTATTATTGTTATCTAAGATTTATCTTCTTTGTAATAAAAGTGCTTTGTTTTCTTTTGAGTAACCACTCAGTTCAGATTGCCAGTCTATCACTGTTCAGCCATTACACAGCTTATCTCTGGAGGTGAGCAAGTGATTGTCTTTAAGCCTATCAGTTTATTTCATTTTCTACCAGTAAGGGAGAATTCATCTACAAAAGAGAACCAACTTAAAGTGAGCGACTCGCAATTAAGGAACAAGTTTCGGTTCTTTAATTATGCCAGTTGGTGAGATCCTTAGCCGAAGTTGGCGGTAAAAGAGGCGCTCAAAGAGGGGAAGAATGTTGGAAATTCAAAAAGAAAAAAATAAGTGAATAAACGAGAAGCTAGTTGTACTCAAATCAATAAAGGTCCTGTCTTTAAAAATCAAAATGCATTCTGGAGTATCAGTCTAAGCGTACATCATAATCAAGTGCACTTTTAGCAAAAAGGGGCCCTATCAAAGCCTGATTGCCTCCTCCTGTCCTCCCGCTTTCTCTCTTTCTTCTGTAAAGAGAGTGTGATTGGGAATAAATCGAGTTTCAACCTTACGGAAGGGCCTTTAGTCAGCAAAACTTTCCTCACAGAACAATCAAACGCAATACAGGAGGTAACTTCCAATTTCACTGATGGTATACGTTTTACTTAACGAGGACTCAGTAGCTATGTAGTGTCTATGATATGACGACCACTGCAGAGGGCTGGGGGGAAATGGGACCTTCTGTTTTATAGGAGTTAGCGACAATCTTAGAGATATATATATATATTTCCTTTCTCTCATCCAGAGCACATAATGCATACAAATATGCCAACTGAATGCAAAGATATAAAGGTTTCCCAAAACATCCACATCAATTGTACCAAATGTCCAGAGGATTTTTTTAAGGCAAAAGATCACAGGAGGAGGCATGATTTCTTTTTTGTTTTGTTTTGTGTTTTGTTTTTTTTTTT